>NW_009630745.1:17588-32550 GCF_000690535.1 Cariama cristata | reverse complement strand
TGAACTCTTGTTCATTTTCATTTTAACTATTTTCTGTAGTCACATTGGTTATGTTATTAAGAGGCCATGATACTCTGCCACCATATTGCAAGACAAAATTAAAGTATTATTTTTTAATCTCTTTTATCACTCACTTGTACTGACTTGATAAAGGTACTGAAAGTGGGAGGCAGGGAGTATGCATTTCTACAGACAGGCTTTATAACTTCAAATTGATAGTCTCCTAAAATACGGAGCTGATCTATGGAAAAACAAGTAAAATAACAAACTACAGCGCATCTCAGTTGTTAAACTGCCGCTGTCAGTCAATGTAATTCCCACCAGCTAACAATAAAAATGTTTTGACATGCAATCTTGTGCACACTTCAAGTTAGCTAACAGGAATTTTCAACCATGGAAATATTTCTTTTTCTTCTCCCTTTTGGAATCATGAAAATTTCAACATGATACGAGTCCTGTTGTAAAGGGCACCCGGTCAATGACAGCAGTCACGAGAGCAACTCTGTAAATTGCGTTGTACAGACCAGTCAGGTAAAATACAACTGTTATATTTCATAATAAAAACCAGCTTATCACCAGGGACAGAAGGCTTTGGTTTCTTACAAAAAATACCATCAGACCAGACAGTGCCTGTAATTGGAAATTCAGGATCTCCCAGTGGCCTCTGGCCAGTTAAGCTCCATTCAGGCTCCAGCCTGAGCAGAAGGTTTACTTTGGGTAATCACGGAGCTAACGGGTGCCCAGCTTGTGCTTAGCCCACATTAACAGCATCCAGTACAAGCAGTCTGGTGCAGTGATTACATCCGCAACTCCTCTGTTCCCAGCTCCAAAAGGCAACTGAGACCACCGCAGCCCTTGGCATCGCTCCAGCCGTGTTTGGAAAGCAGCTGGACTATGCACAGGAGCTCTGCTGATCCAGGCTCTTCTCCACACTCCTGCTTTCAAAAGTCAGGCAGGGATGTGGTTTCATCTCCGAATGGAAGAGATCTGTAAATGATTTGAAGGTTCAGAGTTCAGGGGTGGTTTGGAAAAACACCCATTGGGCTGCGGTGCCTGCGGGGGAGCCATCTGGTTAGCTAGGGTGTCTCTGGGTATTTCTGGCATTTCACCTCCTGACTGAAGTCAGGAAAAGTCAAAGAAAGAAAAAAAAAAATGGAAAAATACATCCAGACACTTCCAAACTTGGAAACGAGTTTCCTAATGTTTAGTCAAAGACAGAAGTCAGTTCGTGTTTTACCTACACATCCCTTTTTGGACTAGAAAATAGTCAGGGCAGTTTCCTTTAAAATAACAGATAAGCAGCATGAATAGCTGCCTAAGAATCAGAGATATGACTAATTCCTATTCATTAGATGTGCAACATAAATAACTACGTGTTTCACTACTCATTAGTTACAGTGAGATGCCTGCAGCTCTGTCACATGCATCCAGGTCTGCTTCCACACTGTCTCCGTCGAATAAATCCACATCGTCATTCTGCAAACTTGTACCAATGAGAGGAAATGGGAAAGGCTGTGTGCCGCAGGCATCCCCCTCCGCCTCTGCACCTCTGGTTCCTGGCGCTCTAAGAAGAGAAGACGGACTTCAGGGGGTAGGATACAACCACTAATTTCATTACTGGCATAACAGCTTGTGTCTGAGGTACAGGTCCCTGGTGGCTTTCCTAAACCATCAGATTGCAAATACTTCTGGGGAGTTTTGTAAGTCACGTCAGCAGTATACGTAAACACTACTTAATGGACATCTTTAATGCTGTCTTCCTGCTTCCAGGATTTTCACTGGATCACTGCGTCGGTGTTGGAGCTTTCCCTGGGGCTGTGCACACATTGCCATGTAGCTGAGGGCAGGGGAAGCCGTGCCATTTCAGTTCAAGTTGATTGCAGGTTTTTGACTGAAACGTGATTTTTCTCTCTCTCTTTTTTTTTTTTTTTAAAAGAAAACACTGAGTCACAAAAGTCTAAACTTTTGCCTTGTAATTGGATTGATTTTTTTTGAGGAGAAAGTTTCCCAAACAGAGTGGACGATTGATATACAGGAAAAAAAAAAAAAAAGAAAGAATTCTTCAGTGATTAGGGCACTTGTGTGTGGGAGCCCTGTAGTCAGCAAAGCACAGTGAGTTGTGAAATAATGGTCACTGAGCCTGAGAGGGAATTAAGCAGGGCAAGGATTTGAACCTGCTTTGCAGACTGGTTTCCCATTGGTTCATAGTCTCAGTATCTCCTGCTAATGTCAATCCATTTTGTAGCGCCAATTGAAAATTCAGTAAGTTGGAGAAAAACCACATGTAAGCCAACAGTCATAGCAGCTGGGTGAGATAGGGACCACTCACGCCTAAACGCTCATTTCAAGCTGGTCGGGGGAAAGACTTGTGCACCGGTATCACCCACGCAGTGACCCTGGGGGGGATGTTGCTCTCTGTTCAGCATGACATGGAGGCAAATGCAAATGCCTCAATTCTTTCTTGTTTCTACCTACCCCAATGTAATGGCGATGAATAGACTTAAAAATTGGGATGTCTAGTTACAGTCTCATTTTTTTCCCTCCTACCTCTTGCCTGCTGTTAAATGCTCCACTACCCATTCCATGATTGCCAAACTACTTTTGTTTAACTTCAAAATTAAAGCTGATGGGAACTGAGGATGCCCCAAAAGTAATTGTATTAACAGAAAGTGGTGATGCAAGGTCAAGAGGAAGTACAGAACCTAAAAGTGCTCAGAATGCCATCAGCTATGTCATGAAAACAGATGTGCTCTGTTACTCCTTTCTGCATATGGGGAACAGTCTCAAGATCAAGGTCTACTCTGAACAGCTCGACAAAGGTTGGTTTTTGTCCCATTCTTCTACTTTCTACCTGTCAGAAGGGATCCTAGCTCCCCCCCCTCCTTGGTTTTTCTGGTCACTGTGAAAAACCTTCAGAAGTTATTCTACAAGAATTCTGCCTGTTTTAAAAGAAAAACAAACAAAACAAAAACAAAAACAAAAACAAAACCCCCACATTCTCATCCTAAACTGCTGGAGGCACCAGGTGAGCCTATGGCGAGTGCCTTAACGTGCCACCCCAGGCCTGTGGCAGGTGACGTGGCAGGAAGCTTTGGCTTAGGGCAGAGAGCAGAGACGGGCTCTGCCCTGTGCTGCAGTGCTCGCCGACAGCAGCTCTCGCACAGGAGGGAACAGCACGGAGAGGAGCAGCTTGGTGTTGCCGGCCACGCAGCCACCTGTCACCAGTGGTTCTAGCGGTCAGCGCAACATGGTCAACGTCAGCTCCTCAGGTGATGGATGGGCTGAGCTAAATGGTGGCAGTTTTCCTTTCACCTCAGGAGCACAAGGGGCACCTCCTGGGCTCCTGCTTGTGGTAGTTCATCTGCTGGACTCTGCGGGTGGCTCAGTGAGCCCCACAGGAGAAGCTAAGATCTCTTTTTAGCAATGATTTTAAGTTACACTGTTCTAGGCTTGTTACACTAATGAACACTGTAGGGGATGTATACACACATAAACTTGATTTATTAGGAAATAAAAAGATAATGCACATTTACAGCAGATAATTAAAAATATAACTAACTGATTTATCTGTTGACAGAGCAGCATCATACAAGAATAGACCTTCAGAAGCATCCTACAGGTCAGCCAGTCCTGCCTCCTGCAGCCCAGCTCAAGGCCCTCTTTTGACTATAATGTTATGCCCTGCCTAACTCGCCGCAACCTGAGAGAGAGAGAGAGAGAGAGAGAGAGAGACGGACAATGCACATCATTGCCCAGCAGCCACACTTCTGTGTTGACTTGAAGCAGCAGGACTGTGTGCCGTTGTGCTGGGCTTTGTTCCACACAGGTAGGCCCTCTATTTAAACGATGTGTTGAATTATAACTGTGTACGTAGGAGGAAAACTAAAACATATTTCACTGGGTTCTAGAAAAGCTCAGAATGGATGTCATTTTTATCAAGGTTTTATGTGCCCTATCCAAACACCAAACAATTGTGCTGTACCATCAGATTTAATGATGTGAGCTGTTGTAGTACATAGCTAGAGGTGACTACATCAATGGCAGTGTGCAGAGTTTGTAGACCCTGTCTTGGGATTCAAGGCTGATGCTGAGAGATGGGTTTTTGGGTGGCGGAGAAGTATTGACAAGATTAGAGCTGGACATTTGATTTTTCAGAGTTATACTGGGCTATTTCTAGTGAGTTTTAAAGCTGCTCAGGATCAGCTCTTGAGATTCAGGTAGCAGCAACACAACTCCTATGTTTTTTCTGATGTACCCAAAGTTAACATGAATTTTGCAAGCTGGTGGGATTAGGGCTGACATTCTCCCAAAATGACTGTTCACAGTTGTACCTGTCTTCTGTTAATTAGGTGGGGGGGTTCACGGCTAGAAACCAGAGCTAAGCAGCGAGGGGAGTGTGGCGTGCCAGTGCTGGGCCAGAGCGCAAGGGACGTCCGTGCTTGGCTCACAGCCGTAATGCTGTATCTGGCCTTGATTATATTACTGAAGCTCTGTGGGACACAGTTCTCTCTTGGAAAATGGGAATAAGTGGTATTTTCCTATCACAGGAGCAGTACTACGACAGGCTAGCAGCTCAAGTGGATTGTGTATGTGAAAATGTACTAAACTGCTCAGCAAGCTCCAGTAGCTAATTAGGTTTTTGGACTTGAGTTTATCTAGCACCACTAGCTAAATTCCCCTGTAACAATTGCAATGGATCCATTTTCTAGTCCCTCTTTAACTTTGCAAGTCTGTGGGAAGGAACTTTCTTCTAATATATGTGCCAAGCTTGGCAGCACTTTCATCAGGAAAGGAACTGAATGGTCAGGATTTCTGCCAGTTTGGGCTGAAATACATGTGGAAGAGATTGTGAGATATTTGCTGCCTTCAAATCAGAAATTCAGTTTAGCCTAAATTTGTACTTGAACCTGATTTTAATTCAAATCTTAGCTTCACATACTGCAATTTTGACTTTTCCTAATAAAAAAATACAGGTCAGGCAACACAGAAATGGGAAGAAAAGGCCTAGTTTGCAGAAAAAAAATGCCCCGATGCTAGAGAAGTAAGGGAGCCCGCCAGGCTAACTCCTGGTGTTCATTCTCGCTCAGCTACAGTGAAGGCAGATTAAGGATAAATTACTCGGTGAGCAAATGTCTTGTTTTCTCTGTGACTCCACCTCTTTCGGGCATCCTGCCCTGTCCCCACCCCTTGCACTTGTCTGCATGTCTTAACGGCAGTATTCATGCAGCTGGTAATTTATGTGTCTGAGAGAGAAGATTTACACAGAGCCTTCCCTCCAGTTATTCAGAAAATTTGAGATACAGTATGTATGTGATTTGTTAGCTCCCAAACTCCAACTTAAAAATCACAAATGTCTTAAGGGCTGGGCTTGAGTAAGAGAAATTTTAAAAGGAGTAATTTCAACTAGAAGTTAGTGCTCAGGTCCTCACCTAGTTACAAAAGTTTGTCTTCAAAGTAAATACAATGGCTATTGTAACATAATCGCTCAGTCATTTGGCTTCGACTGAGGCAGTTTGATGTTCTGCTCTGGAAGACAGACGGAGCTGATCCAGTTACTGAAACCTCCTTGATTCAGTTGGCGTCTCGTGTCATAAACATGAATTGTTAATTTCATATTACTCATAACAGGCGCACTGTGAATGTTTGCAGAGTTTATAGGGTATCAGTTACAAATGTGATTATACCAGCCATTCCTCAGGACTGACACCAGTTTCAAATTAGAAGCTGACAGGCCTCACCTGCTCCTGAGTTCACTGATAGGTCACCTTCTTGTCATTTTGGCTGTCCTCCCATCAAAATGACATCTGTGTTCATAAAGGGACAGCGAGGGACTCGAAGTTGTTAGAATTGTTGAAGAATAAGAGTAAGAATTAGGTGTCATCTACTCCAATAATGTAGTGCTCAACTTTGCCCTTTCAGATGGCTTGATGCTTGCAGCACCTGACAATGTTTCCAGATACAAGAATAGCTGGATTGGAGGGTCAGCAGTTGTTCCCTCTTCTACCCATGGATGCTAGGCATTCAGCTCAGCCCTAGCCACAGGGTATAGACAATCCCAGAGACTTGAGCAAAGAGCTTGTAAAATGCCTTTACTTTTCCACATATAAGAACAGGACATTAGGATAAATAAACATTCGTTTCAGAGGTCCTTGTTACACATCCAGATTTTTAAACAAACAATGTGTGAAAGAGAAAAGGTAAATATTGTTCAACAACCAACCAGATTAAAAAAACTTAAAACTTTTTCAATTTGTTGGATGTTTCCATTAATTTGTTTACACACCATTTATATAGATGCAAACCATAACTTTACCTGGAAATGTCCTGTCTCTCGAGAACTCTTCATAATAGAAGATTCTTCATATCCACTATATTAATCTAATGGAGTTGAGCTAGGTCAGTCCAATTTCTATATCCTGACCCTTCTCAAAACTAGGAAAATGTGCATGCATCTTCAAATACAGACTTTGGTATTAGCTCTTATTTCTGTCATTAAACAAATGGAAATGTCAGATCCACACGATGTCAGACTTTGCAGGTTAAAGGTTTGGGCTCCCCTAGATTTCAAGTTTACTAAATAAGCATCTAATATATGTATAGCACCTATAGAACAGTTGTATAGCTGTCTTCTTAAGGCTTGGGTTTTACAGGAAATTAAGTAAATGTATGTATATAATCCCATTGAAGTTGCCTGGCCCATTACTGCTGTGCATAGAAAGGAAGGTCTCCGCGTCGTGGGATGTTACAAGTGCATGTACACGAGGCCATATTCATCACAGTCCTCTTCGTGAGAGGGTAGGCAAGGATAAACAAGATGTTGAATTACACTTTGCGAAATGAAGGGCTCAGAGCAGCCAAGGAAAATCTTTTTGTTTTCTCCTCACTAAATTAGACCTTTATCTTTGTCTTAGGCACTGTGGCTAGCAAAGCTGTAAGGACAGTCCGTTATCATAGTTGCCATCATTCTCTGAAATCTGTCCTTGATTTTATTTTCTGCTCCAGGATGTATTACAGTATTGTTATTTTATCTATATTAAATAAACCTAAGGCCAGATTCCTCCTGGTGTAAACAAGCATGACTTCAGGAAAGCAATGCTGATTCATGCCATCCGAGTGTCTGATTCTTAATATAAAAGGGAACATGTTACAAGAGAGTAAACAGAAGCAAACATTTGTTATAGAAACTCATGTCATCAACATGGACTCCCCCCCAGCATTCAGCAGGTTTTTTTATTTACAGAAGCGACCACTTTTTTTTTTTAATGATTTGGATATTGATCATTTTTAATCTTCTTCTCAGAACAACCGGGAGATCTATTATAGCTTGAGCCAGCCATGAAAAGCGAGTCCGTTCTTTAACCTGCCCCAATTCACTTGGACATATTTTATATCTCCAGGGATTCAGCCATGAAGTCCATTAGAGCATCAGATGCAGTGAGGTCAAATCAATTGTCCATACTGCAGACAAGGTAACCATCATTTACTGTAATTCGCCCCCGTCATGGTAGAGGAGAGGAAAGGTTAAAAGCTGTATTACCATGAGGCTGTCTCATCTATCTTTCAGTATATTGGTAATACCTAAACATTGCTTAAAGAACGGAATGTACAATCTTGAAGCTGCGTTAAACTGGATGTAATGGCTAGATTGCCAAATCAACCAATTTGCTAATGGCTTTTTCTTCAGGGAGGAGCAGAAAAAAAACCCACTTTTAAAACACAATGCAAAAAACTTTTAATATATTGTCACGTCCAACACAACACATCCAAAGCTATACTGAACGTTAATCTCAGGATGACCTGAATGACTGGTATTTATCCTTCCCTATACATAGATATATTTACCTGTAAAGTAATTTGCTGTCATCTCTTTAAGCTAGAGATGCTACGACAGTCCAAAAACAAAAGAGGAAGTAAATTCAGGATGTATATTTTGCACCATAAATCAAGTCCTTATGTGTTTGCACTCTAGGATGGGCAATAATAATTGACTGAAGCAATCACTGCTGTGGGAAAACAAACGTCCTGGCAGTGTCGCATCTGAAGGTCAAGCCTGATGACATAGTAAGCACCTGAACTCTCACTGACTCCTGGGGAGGCGGTGGGCGCTGCGTGCCGCCCAGAGCTTGCCTGGCAGGGACAGATTTACACAGCTGCTGGGGCTGAGGATGCTTTTTCGCTCCCACCTCCCTCCATTGGGTCTGCAAAGTCATTTATTTCCATTACAGTGCCATGGCATCTCTCTGACTCCTGCGCTCCGTGTGTTAACTGCATGAAACCAGAGAGAAAACGCGATTCTGTGCCAGGGACTCCGTATTCCTCCTCCTCTGAACAATTGCACTGTGGCCTTGATTAACTTCACATGAGCTGATGTGCCTGCTAGGGGAACTGTGCCCACCCCTGCCAGGCATGTGAGAGCTATGGCACCAAGGCCTGGTCCTTGTAGGAGTCCTCTGTTGAAGCGGAAGCGATAATGAAGCTCAGATTTATTCACTTGCCTATTTGCCTTTTCTAAGTTAATCATTTTTCTTTCTGTGGATTTCTTTAATCCTGGGCTGTTTTCATTAAGAAAGTGATAGAATGAAGGAGCTATTGAGATTTTCCTTATTCCAGAAATCTTTTCACAGCTGTAGAAATTAGTAAATTTATTTTTTTTGCATTTCAGAAGCTGAGTTGCTGAGCAAACATACACGTGTATTTAAAATAGAGCCAAAGTAGTAAGAAATAGAAGATAGTCAAACACTGTTATTTTAGTATAAGTGTATCAAATATGTTTCTGTGGCTAACATAAATTCATGATACTACTCTTAGGAGACAATGGGATGAATTTAGTGGAAGTGTAAGAGATGGTGTAGGTTATAGATTAATAAGTATTTATATCATGAAGCCTATTTTTAAGATTTTGTTTAGGATTTAATGCCCAGCGCAGTAAATTCTAACTTCAGATAATGTGGGTATTCAGTAACTGTAAAAAGAAACTAGTAAAAGTTTTGTGTGTGCTGAAGGAGAGATAAATGGACTTTAGATTAGGTGTTACATGCCATTCACTTAACTGCTTTTCCTCTTCTGTTCCCTCTTTCTATGGCTTACCTTAACGCAGAGTCTGTGTGGCTCCTTTTCCCCAGTTTATGTTACCCATCATCTCTGAATTCACCGCTATGAATGTCTATTCAGAGGTCCTTTGCTAATCCTCACAATAGTGCAGATTAGCATTGTGTCATTGAACAAAAGTAATGTCATTACTATAAATATATACTGGGAAACCCTTTACAAAATTAAGCACTAAAACAGCTAAAGCTTTTTCATTTTAGTATGGGAATTCAGCAATAAATAAAGGGAATGTAAAGCTAAGAAAGAAATAAATTCATCCAAGTCTGGAAAGAAATGAAAGGTTACAAAGATGCTTTCTTTCATAATAGCACAAAATTAGGATTGCACGCAGCTTGCACGGTCTGTTGCTTTCCTTGTTCTAGAGTACCTCTCGGATAGCTCGCAGCTTAGTAGTACCCTCTCTGCTGGTACATGTTCTGCAATGCTAATTCAGAGAATGGTCCACTGGGTTATTTAACTGAAACCGCAGTCTCAAAAAAGATCAGACCAGCTTTGCTGTTCTTTGGCTTCAATGGGTATCAGAGCCCTGACTGAAAGAGCACTGAACTTAATAGAAAGGCTTTGGATCTGGAAAAATGCTTACTGAAATCAATGAGAGAAAGAGCTTTAACTCCAATGGTTAACACTTCATTCTGGCCCTTTTCTCAATAGATACAAACATCGGCTCTGTAATGCCTAGTCATTTTTTTAAAATCAATACGACAAACCTAAATTGTGCAACGGATGTGCCTTTACTATCTGCTGTGTTAGCATTACAACTCAGATCAGACTTTTGAAAAATAAGTATTTGATTTTACAATAATTCCACCCTGTGCAGCAAACACATGTATTTTTAAGGAAATCTGTTTAGCCAGGAAAATCACTAAGGAATTCCTCAAGAGTTATATATAGCTCTTAGTTGACAGACTTCCTTAGAGAACTCCTTTTTCTATGTCTACAGTAATTAAAATAAAAGTTGTCCTTTGAGTATTTGACGTTGGCAAGAAGTATTTAGTTTAATTTTCTCCAAATGCTAAAGAGGTTGCTACAGTTATGGGGAAGTAGTTAGGTCTCGTGAACATGAGAGAGATTCAGATTCTCTGAACTGCCATAAAGTAGTATTTTCAAGCAGACCTTCCCGATTGTCCTGGTCACTCTGAGGGAGTGCGGTCATTACCTGCTTGTTGCATCAGTAGTTGGTGTCCTGGAAGCCAAGTTATGATAGCTGTGGCGTTACAGAGAACATCAGTGTGGGGCTTTGGGGATAAAATTCTCCTGTAAGTAACCAAAAAAGGCAGCCCTGATTACAAAAAAATGGTGACATTAGACAGAACTGCTCTGAAAACATGTATGAAACAAGCAGAAGAGAAGTGCGTTTGTGATCAGGTCTAACCTGGGTGCAGCTTGGGTTGTGTCACAGCACCACTATTTCACATTGAAGATGAAACACAAAAGCTCTGGCAGGAAGTTACCAACATAATCTTTTCTTTTGAAAAGGAACTTACTCTGTTAAAATTATTATTAATGAGAGACATCCTACATCTGTATAAAAATGTTTCCTACAGTGCTATAGGCCACCAGAGAAGACTGTGTGGTCCCTTCTTCTTTACTTCTTTTTTTTTAGCAGCAATAAATAGGGTGAAAATTAGTAACTGTAGATTGCCTGGAGTTTCTTGGCATTTACAGATAATTTTGAACTAACATGGAAAGTTTTGGAGGTTCTCTTTGCGTAAGTATGCACCTCCACAGAATGCATTTTTAGTGATTCATTTTTGCCTTGTGCTGAAGCCAGTGCTACTTGCCCCAGTCCACAATATATCATACTCCAATATGATACTGGGGAGTCTCATTTATAATGGATTATCCAGTAGTATTTTCTATTTGAACCTCTTGACTTGGTACTCTCTGGTGTCCAACTGAGTGAATCACAGAAGAAAGTTGGGGGCCTCAAGCTTTCATAAGGCTATTTAAACCTTCTGAGTCTGAAAGAATGGATGAAAAAATATAAAACAACTAAATCGGATATACAGTTTTAATTTCTGCTGAATTCCTGATGTTCAAAACATGAAAAAGGAACTGGTGTTTGTGCCCAGATGAAAACCAGCTAGCTTCAAAAGAACAGACATACAAACCAAACCTAAGTGATTAATTAAACCTTTTGGTATTTGCTTTGGGATTGGATTTTGGGCTGAAATTTGTTGCAAAATTTCTTTGAAGGCTGAGGGGAAGGCATGGAAACCAATGAGGGAAGGTTCTTCCTTTGCACAGATCCATTTGCCTTGCGTATGAGTTCGTTATTAGCTGCCTTAGATGATGATTAAAAGATCAATGTATATTAGTCCAAACCAGCGAGACTGTGAGAAAATGTATCATCATGAAACGCTATCCTGAAACATCTTCCATTTTTCTACAAGTTCGGTTTAAACCAATTTGTCAGATCAATTCAAGGACAAAATTTACCAAGATTTTTAAAAACAGAAAAGCAGCAGAAATATTTCCATCAATTAGGGGAAAAAAAAATATCTATTTGATTTTGTCCTCAATGTCCTCACTTCCAGCTCTGAGTGCAGCATTAATATAATCTGCTGCTGAATGGAAATCTGAATGAGAAATTGGCTTTAAACAAAAGTGAATCTAACTAATTTCTTTTTATTACTGAAACTGAGGAAAACACAAGCTATGTGACATGGAAAAGTTATATTAGTGGAATAGGAAACATTAACGTAAAAAAATGTAAAACATAGGAAAAAATCAAGGAAATTGAATATGTTTTTTAACCTTGCAAGATAGCCCTTTCAGCACAGCATAGGATATAACATTAATCTTATTTGTCTGTGATCTAAAAAACTATATATATTTTCTCATAGTCAGGACTTTGCTACATTACCTCATTTTTACCCACAGAAGCCAAACTGCTAGATTTTTGGAGACTGCTAGCAATAAATTTTTTTATATGACAATTAGTTCATTACTAATCTTGACCATCTCTCCAATGAACTCATGAAGAACTTTAATATTGAAAAGCACTTCATAAATCATTTACAATAAACCTAGAGCAATATCAAGCATTTGTAAATATGACCTCCCTTTGCAGGATTTGTCTCTCTTTCAGCTTTTCTTCCTGAACTTTTGCTACAATTATCTTTAAATCTCCATGAAAGAAGCCAAAGAAATGGGAACTCAAGTTTGTAGTAATATTAGTCATCTTACTAATGGATATTCTATAGCTTGTCCTTTTTTCCACTTCCTCTTACCTGGTCATTTCATAACTCAGCCAGTCAGACAGACTTTTAAATACCCTTTAGTTGGAGCCAATGGGTCTTACAAATGTAATTTATACAGTAGTTGATGATTTAAATGGCAAAACCCCAAAATCTTGTGCTTTTTAAAAATGTAAAACTGTCTGGATCTCATTAATGAAGGTTCTTGACTACAGGAAAAACTCTCTTCTCTTTTTTGGAAAACCATTCATTTATTCATGAGATTCATCTCTTTTTCAAAAAATACTTTGGAATCATGGTTTTACCTGTTGGTTTTGTCCAATGGACTTGGTCAAAACCTTGCTGGTGGTGACATGCAGGATGCTGTCAGTAGGGAGACTTCATGATGACCACATTGTAAAGACAGTGCATAACACAGGAATTCCAGGGATAGTGTGGATTTACCTTAACCCTGAGACTGAGAAACTTCTAAGCATCTTAAAAGGTTAAAAAGGGCAACTGCATATTAGGGCCAAACCTTTGCTGGTGAATAAACCTTTGCTACTTTTCTGCTACTTTGCTATTCCTTTCTGACTGTATGGAAGTCAAAACATGACAACTTTGCCTCAGACATAATATCTAAGAAATCCTATGAGAATGAAGGGTGAAACCAGCTTGCCTCCATTTGGGAACAGCTGAGGCTATCTGATGGTAAACAGCTTGTGTGTTAATGTGTGGATAAAGCTATCCTGATGCAGGTTGTCAACTTGTTTATTAGAGGGGTCGTAACTTGAGGAGATAAAAGGTTTCACTTGATCTACTCCCTGCCTAAATTTTGGCAGTTATTACTTGTTGAAGGCCCTAAATGAGAATTGACTCATATTGGTGGCTAAGCCTCATTTTTCCAAAAGAGGGTGAAAATGCCTCTGTGAAAGATTCTATAGGACGGACAGCCTTATTTTATTGATTATAATTTTGTGAAATCCAACAGCATTTACTCCTTTTCTTTTGAATTTGGGATAAGGATATCTGAGAAGTCTGGGGTAAAGCAACATTGGTGACATTTCCTTTTGCCTCATCCTGCTCTGTTTTCCAAAGATTATGCAGGCGTGCTTGAGGAGCTCCTATTGATATTTCAGACCTCTCAAGGCATCACTGACTACACCAGATACTGTTGACATACCTGGCATCTCTTTTGGAAGGAGACAGATTTTCCTTTAAGGGGTTTTACTTTTTTAATGAAGAGAAGTCCTGGGAAACTGCTTCTTCAACCTGAAGGGTCTAACAAGATTCAAGTCAGATTCTACTTACTTCCCCTCCTTGTTATGGTCAATGCATTATAACTGCACTGGAAGTGTTCAGAAAGAAGGAATAGTTCACTGCAGTAACTTCAAACTTAGCTCATTGGTTCTGATTCATATACCTGCTAGTTTGGAAATAAAAAATGAGCAACGTCTTATTTTTCAGCTAAGTATTAGAATTAGAGATGGTTTCTGCCTTGTTTCTACTTCTAATCTTCTTGAGCGTGCGAGGGAGAGAATGAGAAAAAGACAAAGACATCTACAAAGAGAAGTGGGATATTTCTTTGTGACCAGAACAGAGGTTATTCACTCTTTCTAGCGTGCATTTTTCAGTGGTGCCATGGTTTAACCCCAGCCAGAAACTAAGCACCATGCAGCCACTCACACACTCCTCCCCCTCCCCCCTGGTGGGATGGGGAGGAGAATGGGAAAAAGGTAAAACCTGTGGGCTGAGATAAAAACACTTTAATAATTGAAATAAAGTAAAATATAGTAATGATGATGATGATTGTAATGAAAAGGGAGATAACAAAGAGAGAGAGAGGAATAAAACACAAGGAAAGAACCCCACGCGACGCACAATACAGTTGCTCACCACCCACTGACCGATGCCCAGCCCCAAGCAGTGCTCAGCCCCTCTCGGCCAACTCCCCCCAGTTTAGGTACTGGGCATGGCGCTCTATGGTACGGAACATCCCTTTGGCTGGTTCGGGTCAGCTCTCCTGGCTGTGCCCCCTCTCAGCTTCTTGTGCATCTCCTCATTGGCAGAGCATGGGAAATTGAAAAGTCCTTGACTTAGAGTAAGCACTGCTTAGCAACAACTAAAACACCAGTGTGTTATCAACATTATTCTCAGACTAAATCCAAAAAATGGGCACTGTACCAGCTAGTAGGAAGAAAGTTAACTATCCCAGCCAAAACCAGGACAGGTGGCGTAGTTGATGCCATCATCCTTTACTTTCCAAATTTTTTAGCTCTCAAAGAACAGACAGAGGTTATTAGAGATACTCTCCTCTGTTCTCCACTAGTACACAGAAAAGCTTCTACTGTGGAGTTGCAATGTTTGCACTTACATTTGCCTTTTCTCATCCACCTTTGAGATAAGCTGTGCCATTTTCTGGTTGCTATGTTGTCACAACCAGGCCATGGGGAAAGTGCTGTCCAAGAAAAACAAATCGGTCATTCTAACAATGACCAGCAAGAGTCCAGGTAGTAATCTTTTAACGATTTCTTAAAGAACTTTGTTTTGTGTAACAGACATAAACCCAAGCTTACTTAAATATTATTGAGTTTTTGCATACATAAACAAAAGAGACACCATCTTGCAAGTGAAGAATACTGCTTTTGTATCCAGTTCAGTTACAGAGACTTCAG
>NW_009630745.1:0-17574 GCF_000690535.1 Cariama cristata | reverse complement strand
TTAAGAGAGTCAGATACCCTGCAGTACTGTTATGAGTTACCAAGCGATTTCCCATCTCCAGAGAATAGCAACAAAGAACCCATTAGACTTGTCCTGGGAAGGCTGAATGCCCTGTCAGCTGAATCATCACACCAGAATTATAATATTTTAAGAGCTATATTATACAAAATTATTTTGCATTACAAAAGATATGCTTAATACCTAATGTATTGCTTGTTCCCAGTGCGTTATTTGATTAAAAAGAAACCTGTTGAAATATGTTCTCTTTTCTGTGGTATTGTGATAGGAGGATTACAGAGACTTTATTACGTACCACTTCATCATCCTTATCAGCCAAAACATAGAATTTCTTGGGTGACTGCTGTACTTATGGGTACAGATCTGTACGTACCCCAGTTGTTGACTGTGATCAGACCTTTTATGAACAAAGGAAACATAGAATTTCTTGGGTGACTGCTGTATTTGTTGGGTACAGATCTGTACGCACCCCAGTTGTTGACTGTGATTAGACCTTTTATGAACAAAGCAGGATTTCATTCCCGCCCCCCCGAGATTCCTTGCTGGTGTCCCTACCGTGCTCAGCACTTGGCCTTGCAGCATTTTGCCTGCATACTGCTAGTATGCATCTTCAGGTTTCACTGAGAGATTTTGAGATAATGGGATACCTGCGTGAGCCTTGAAATTCAGATACAGAGCATTATGCCTGCTTTCCTTTGCTTTTTTACTCACTTGATCACATCAGCTTCTGGTTTTAAAATGATGATGTATTTTAGGGCATTATTACAAAACCGTGAGGTACAATATATTTCTATTAGTGCTATGTCCAAAGAAAGATGCAAAATCACGAAAATTGTACTGACAGAAGACTTCTTCTGACTCCATCTCTTATTTGCTCTTATTTTCATCTTAAGCACCTGCATTATTGGAGGACAATTTATTAATTAGACATCTCACAAGCCAGAATCCTATGTAGCTTGATCACTTTTGGGGTAAAATTTAGCTAGACTGCCTAAAAATGCTTATTGGCCTCTACGGATTTGTGCTGAATTTATTTAATACAAAGCGTAATATAAAAAGCCCTCTCTGCAGTTAATTAGCCTCCAGGTTACTGCAGGCCCCAAGACATCATATTTGAGTTGTCATTGCTACTTGCAAAGATCAGCAGTATTTAATTCTTGTGTTACACAAAGTAGGTTGCATGTGTTTATCTGGCTAGTGTTAATTCATTGTTTCTAGGCTCTAATTCAATTTTTAATTTTCTTGGCTATTAAAGATGGTGCTAAACATGAGGAACTTTGCTGAAATCAGATACGTTACACTGAGATAGTACCAGTTTAAATTACAGCAGAACTAGACCTGAAGGTTCCTCCAGAATTATGCTATCATAGCTGGGGGCAAGATTTGCTTCTGTTACATGCTAAACCTAAAACAAACAGGGCTCATTCAGACTCCTTCAGGATAGGGTAGGCCTAAGCTTATTAATTATTCCTGTTTTCTAAGGAGAAAACACCAGGTTTCCTTCATTCGATAATCCTGTTTTCTCAGAAAGCACTTACACATGTTCCAATACCCAGTTAGCAGCAACAGGAACCCTTTAGTGGTTAGAGAAGTGGCAGAAGGTTAAATCATCTGACTTCGATGTGATGTTGATTGTTTACCCTTAGCGTACAGTAACATCTTAAAAAAATGAAGCAGAGTGGGTGTATTCATTACTGGACAGACACTGCTGACAAGTTAAAGAATATGTGACTCTCTTCAGCTGAGACCAAAGTGCTTCATTTATAATGGAGATTACGGTAAGAACCAAATGAAGTTGTCTAAGGGAAAATGATGTCTCCTGAGCCTTTATTCTGGTTTGGCCACAAGTTAATAACGCGACCAGCACTTAACATCAAGATGCAGGACTGTATTATCTTTTAGCAAATGCCAGTCATGTGCAATCCAAACAGGTCAATTACTAGCAAATCTCCAAAGATCTCCTGAAGCCTCAGAAGAGTTAGAGATGCCAAGAAAATGTCTAGATGTAAAGAGACACAGGAACAGAAATAGGGCACAAACTAATTTGCAGAAATGGAACTTAACCCTTAGAGGGAAGAATCCAGCCTGCTACATACTCATTTCCATTTCATTAAATATTTATGGAGAGACATGCATGTAATGTAATTCTAAATTACGGAAAAAGCAGAAATGGAATCTGCACTGTTTCAGTCATGTTTAATCTGTTTTTTTCAACCTTTCTGTATCTTGCAGATGTAAGGGACAAATGTGGGTTTTTCTGCCACTAAAATGCTAGACATCTGAAAATTAACACGTTCTCTTGAATAATTCTAAATCAGCACACACACAAAACAGAGCATACAGGCCAGTGATAGCCTATTCTTCAGCTCAATACGCATGTCTATGCCTATTAATATTAATGAAACCTGCACACAAGTGTGTGGGGATAATTGACCCCATTAAATTCCATTTACTCATGAGTTACTTTGTAAGGTTTGCCCCTTAGTTATTGTAGGTTTTATCAAGGATGAAAGCTGGAACAGCCTGTATGCCAACAGAAGACTATTTCAAAAGTAGCCCCATGAAAAGAAAAAAAAAGAAAAAAGAAAAATGATAAACAAAAAAAGGAAAAAGAAAAAGGAAAAAAGAAAAAGAATGAGAAAGAGAAAAGAGGAAAAGGAAAAAAGAGTAAAGGAAAAAAAAAGAAAAAAGAAAAAAAATGCAAAGAAACATGTTTCATCCAAACTTTCAACAGCTAATGAAAATAACCTTATTTTGTTTTAAACTTTTACTGTAACAGGACATCAAAATCCTTTAGGAGATGAAGAACTTCAGCCTGGATATATTTTTACTGGGGATCTCTACTGAGTGGTCTTTATATTTGTACTGAGCTGGGCAGACATGGGAAGGGTGAGCAACATTTCAAACACAAATTCAAGGCCAGGCTGGACAGGGCTCTGAGCAACCTGATCTAGCTGAAGATGTCCCTGCTCGTTGCAGGGGGGGTGGACTGGATGCCTTAAAGGTCCCTTCCAACTCAAAGCATTCTATGATTCCATGATTTGAATTTTTTTTCTTAAATGCTGGGAATCTTGTCTTCACGGAGTTTTCTTTGATGTTTTTTCTATTTTCTGTCTGAGAAAGGGAGTAAACCAAGAGAGTCGCTCTGTTGTCTTTTTAATGGCGCATCTCTAAACATGTGAAGATTACTGACTTAGTTCACTGAAGAGGATGCACCTAACATTTCTCCTGATTAGTGCTAAGTGGAATTCAAAGTTGTAGACAACAATGTGTGAATCACTTTTATATCTTTTATCAAATAAGTGATATATTCTCTTTTCTTTAAAAGGATCAGCCTGTCATATACAACTGGTTTTGCAAAGTTACGTGCAACCATAATCTAACCCCCCAGACATACAGAGAAAGAATACTAGTGTCAGAACTAGCATTAGTATTGCTGTAGCTAGTGCTTTGTAAAAGATATTACTCAAAATAATTTTCCTGACAGTAATTTTACTTATTTTCTTGGTAACGATCTCAAACAAATCTCTTGGAACAAATCTCACAAACAGTGAGATCAAATCTTTCCCAAAAGGAGCACTCAGCGCACACGAGCTGTTGTACTCCTTATTCTCTGTATGCAGTACAGCAACTGGTATTTTTAGTGTCTTGGCGGATCCTCAAAACCTCCTTGTTCAGGTCTGCAGGGGACCTGAGGAAGAGTCCAGAATCATGCTTGCTGTCCCCAGACCTGAACTGGGTCTACCCAAGACGCAATGTCTCCATCAGCTTCAGACTGACACAATGCTGGTTGCACCCGACTAGAATGAATAATCTCCAGACGTGAGTTACTGGCACAATTAAAGCAAGAGCACAGCTGACTGACATACTGAACAAAAGAGCTTTGGCAACGCTTACAGTGGAAAAGCATATAGAGGAAATTCACACTTGGCGTTGAACGCACTCGAGCACAAGCAGGATGAACTGCTGATTAACAAGCTCAGACTCTGCAGACCAAATACCAAAGGATGAACAATGGCAATAACATTCTGTTATGTCTCTCTACAGCATGCATGCAATTTATCATTAAGTTATATTCCACAGGCAGCTCCAGCAGTACATTTTCATAGTCTAATTGATGCATGTGAGATTTGGCTTGCAGCTTTCAAAAAAGTCAGAACTACAGAGAATTCTGTTCCATCCAACAAGAAAACCAAAGCCCTGCAATATTAGTTATAACTGCCATGGATTTTTATGACCCTAGCACAGCTAGTTCACTTGGTAAGGTAGACAGTACGCAGTTGTGTCTCAGAGGGTGCACATTTAACTGGGCTGCTGGGGTTTCCTCATAAAGCACAACATGCTGATCCCTCCACAGAGCTCTACGGAGTTTGGGAGGCATGACTGTCTTCTACAAAGTCGGGTGGACCCCTCTCTGGGGGACATACTTTTCCCCACGTTAACTAATTTGATTCTTTTTACAACTTCTACCAGTTTGTTTGCTGCAGCAGTCAGGTTTACTAGTTCCTAGTTCTCAGGGTCACCTCTACAGGCTTTCTCACAGATTTTCATCTTCCTTTTCCCTTCCTGTGGCACTGAGGTCAGTGCAAATAATTGATTACACACAGCCATTACTGGCAATTTCGTATCTGAGTTCATTTGGAAATTTTGACTGAACACCCTCTGCTTCAAGTGTTGTACCTGTTTGACACTTTAATCTGATGGCATCCTGGAGACACTTTTGGTCTCATATGGGACCCTCCCTGTCCTCCTTTACTGATTACTGATGCAGATAACACATTTAGGTTTCCTGCAATGGCTTTCTTTTCCAGAACTGCTCCTTTTGCACCTCTGTCATGTTGGCACCACCCATTCACCGGTAGCCTTCTAGAGTCTGAGGTAACTGAACACAGTTTTATAACGTTCGTATGTTTAGCAAGTCACCCTTCAAAATGTTGTTAGCCTGTTTATTGTGGTTTTAGTTAACACCTCCAAGTCTATTTTCTTACCTATTTTTCTCCATTGGACATGACTGACTTTCTGAAGGATAGCTTCTTACTCCTGGTAACCATGTTCTCTGCCCTTTCGACACGATAACTACTTTTGAGATTCGAAGAGGCTATTTAACGACACACATTGACACCGAACCTTTATTGTGCTTTTGAGCAAACTCCATGAGGACTGTGCCAGCTGCTCCTTTATTTACTTAACCTTGGCATTTTAAGGTAAATTGCTGCAAAGCTTTATTATTTCTACCTCTGTCTTTCTGTGAGGAGTTCAATTTGAGAATGGCAATGTCACTACATAATTCTTTTCCCTATACTTAGAAAGTTGGCAGCTTAGCCCTGCTGAATGTATCTGCCCACTAAGCGGTACTGGTACCCAGGTATCTCAGCCAATGTCTTACCTCAGCTCTCACTCCTCAGGTAAGCCGTTGCTCCAGAGCTAAATGGTACAGCTGCTCACAGTAGTAAATGGACTACTGTGGCAGGCAGCACTATCTTCTGTGGCAGCTGTGAAAGAACCTTCTCGGGGTTAGACCATCACCAGGTGAGGTGCTGTGCACACGTGCTAGAGGAGGCCCAGTCCCCAGTTGAAGAAGCCGCAGACAAAAATACTAGCTTGAGTTTCCAACTTTTCAAGTCCTGTGAGAAACAGAGTAACTTAGTCCTTTGGTGAAATGCAACATACTAGCAGAGGTCTTCTGAACTCAGTGCTTTCGTGTTACACTTGACCTACTAGTTGAGTTACACAGTATGGCATTATCTGATTTCTCCAGTGTTTACAGCAAAATGACTTCATAATAAAAGCATTCACATTCACAACTTTGGATTTTGCAAGACTGTTAGGTTTCTAATCATGAAAAACATGGCTTTATTCAGATGATAAAGTAGCGATAAATAAAGAGCTCACAGGAACAGGCTGACAAATAAACTTTTTATATGTTAGGTATGTATGGTGATGTAGTTTGTGGTGACAGCACATTGCTCAGAAGAGCAGGTCATATGCTGCTTCCTATTATACCAGTGTCAACCCAGAGAATTTCCATTGTCTATATTTCAACCAGTTCAACTAAGATAAAGATCTCTACACAGGATTTCATAGCCTTTTTTGCCACTGTATAATATTATTAAAAAACCAAAATATTGTAGGGGTCAAATTACTTTCAATATTGTTTCTGAATATAAATGCACTACAAATGGTTTAGTCTCATCCATTAATCATAATAAAATAATAATAAAAAAAGGCTGAAATAGATTTCCATAAGGTATCAAGCCCTTCTGCACTGTTATGAAATTTAGGCATGTGACACGAGGCAATGCCTATCACAGTGACTGTCCCTGGAAACCAGACACCTCAGGGTAGACATTGCCGTTTTAGGTCTTGCAATGACAGGACTTCGCGCGCATCAAGTCCCCAGCCCCTACATTATTTGTAGTAAAAATAAATACAGATGAAATTATAGAAATGAAAACAGAGATGACAGTTCCGAGTTAAGACGTATTCAAAAAGCATTGTGCCACGTGTATGTATACAAGAATCACAAGAAGGAAAATGGGAAGCTGTAAGCAGAGAGGTGGGATGGCAGAACAGAGTCTGGAAACGCATGTGGACAGGTCTAAGCCTGGACTTTGATTCCTAGCCTCTTCCCCTGCTAATCTTGGGACCCGACTAGCTGGGGCAGATGTGCTGGGGGCCCTCCCAGCCCTGGCCATGGGGCACTGCCTGCCTGGGCTGGCTGGACTCAGCCGTCCTCACCAGGTCTGTGTTCCTGAGAGTGCAGCTCTCCTCATCTGAAGGTGAAAAGAAAGCATTAAGTGTGTCACAGCAGGTGAAGCTCTAGCCTGTGGGCGCACGCCAGCCAGAGCCCGGGGAGGGTTCACTTACCTGGCAGATCAGAGCAGGTAAACTGAACTGAAGGCACACAGAGACAGAGCAACAAAAGTAGGGCAACATCCACACACAAAGCCTGAGTGGCTTAACTTACACTAATGGAAAAACGGATTTGAATAGCTAAAACCTGGTACATGGAACTGAGATGAAAATATAAGTATACATTCCTGGGCTGTAACAGGACTGGTAGAAAGGAGCAATGATACTCGTCTCACTCCTGTCCTGGAAGATGTGGTTCCTCGCCCCTCCTCATTTTTTAATAACACACAGAGATGTTGTTTTTAGACTAAATCATCCCTTTTTTGTATGTAAAGTCAAGAACAATGGAAATCTGGTTCCAGGTTCAGGAGTAAGATGTATACATGTACATTCACATACAAACAAATCTTTTCACATGAGCACACACATAATTACCCCTCTGCCTCCCCCCACATTTTTCTGCCTCCAAATATCTGTGTTTCATTATGCACCCTCACAGAAAATGATGGCAAACAACTACACAGAAAAAACTTTTTTTTTTTCCAAAAAAAATCAAACCTACTATAGGCTGGTTCTAAGAGATAAATATAAGACAGATATTACATTTTTCATTCTCAGTTGATCAAATGCTGTACATGAAAAGGCAAAGGGCAGATTCTATTAAAATTTGTAGCAATGTAAAAAAACAACAAAAACATTCGCAGTTACTCTGTTCTTAAGTACTGCAGAAGCATCTGCCATTTTTCTGTAATGGAATAGCATGGAATAAAAAAACCTCTAAATTTCAGGAGCCTGTTTCTGTGTGAGCATTCTCATTTCACAACCAAGTCAGATTAGCTCCACCATCGCCACTGGACTGGGAGTCATGTAGATTCATTCTCATTTTATGGATGAAATTATTTAAGAAGAAACATTGTGACTTGCCTGAATGCAAAGCAGAAGAATATGGTTTCAAGAAGAAATGGGACCCAGGTCTGCAGCCATCTAGTTGTCTGCATTAACCTCTAGGCTTTCCAGCCATGGGATGCATACCAGAAAATGAATTTCCTACTTATTCTAAATTTTTTTCAGTCCCAGGACAACAATAATACTTGAAAAGAAAGTAGCGTTATTTGTATTAGATGGGAGGGGGTATTTTAAGCAGATGTATGGTTAATTTATTTCCTCTGGGGCAAATTCTGTCTGTGCTTTCCAATGCGCAGTTGACACTGCCACCAGTAGCACTTCTCTGGGTAGAGCTGTCTGGTGAAAGAGAAAACCCATAGGTTTACCCGCTCACTTCATGAAATGAAGGTGTACCCAGTGCTTGCCCCTACTTCTGGCTTGCCTTGAGGGCCTTTCTGAGTATTAGCACTATACCTAAAAGACATTTATTCCTTCTCCTTCATTTGAGCTGTGGCAAATCTGGTGGAAACTGTCGTATTATCTTTGAAGAAAATTAAGGATCTCGTGGAAAAACCCATAGGTTTACCCGCTCACTTCATGAAATGAAGGTGTACCCAGTGCTTGCCCCTACTTCTGGCTTGCCTTGAGGGCCTTTCTGAGTATTAGCACTATACCTAAAAGACATTTATTCCTTCTCCTTCATTTGAGCTGTGGCAAATCTGGTGGAAACTGTCGTATTATCTTTGAAGAAAATTAAGGATCTCGTGGAAATGCAGAATTTTACTATTCTAATCTACCTTTCTCATGCCTTACTTAAAAAAACAGCTGGTTTTTTTTTTTTTAATACATTGACTAAAATGTTATGCTAAAATGCAGATAAACCTTCTCTCAGCAGTCAGTGACGCCAAGCTACATGTAGTCCGTGGCAAAGACGTACCTAAGAACACGTTTCATACTACTTCCCCTCACTTTTTGGCACAGCATGGAATTTAATGATAGATATGCTAGAGCCAAACTACAATACTTTTGACAGCTGTGGGGCAAGGGTGGTCAGCTTTGTGGCTGAACTCCTCATCTGTTCCCATGGGGGAGAGGGTGCCTTGCAACTAGACAGATGGCTCCTACAGAAGGTCAGCAGAAATGTTCATACATACCCTACTTATTTTTGCATGGTATTCATTGATTCAAACTGCTTCTGAGTCTCTCTCCCCACTTTTTCATAGGAATTTTATCATGTTTTTAAATCTCTGCCAATTTCAACGAGGCTGATTTAATTTCACACAAAAAAGTGTGGGAGCAGCGGTCTTGGTTCCCCTAGATAAACACTGGACTACGTGCTACTTGTGTTTGACTATGTCAGCTGTGAGCTCTGTAAGTATGAAGTCCTGGCAGGCAAGGCATAAATCTTTTGTCAATGAAAGGGGTACATTATCTGCTTCTCAGCTGTTTCTTTTCTAAACAGCTACCTGAGGTTTAAGATAAATATTCAACATGGTTATTTAAAAGAAAAAAAGAAAAATGAGAACACTTTCTCTCATGCACTGAACATTAATGGCAAATGATAGAGAGCAGGGATCGGTCCTCAGGGCATGTCCCAGGTCAGCCTAGAAATGTAGTTGTGCAGTAAAAGGATTTCTAAAGAGGCAAATAATTTAATAACACTTTGGCTGTAATATACTTTGTACCTTCTGAGTCAGTCCCTTGCAGTGAAGCTGCCAGATTAACTCCTGAGGCAACTGTGTACAACTTTGCTGGGTTAATGAAGCTGTGCCCTGCTTCCCCAGGAACACAGTCAGTCCAAGTGTGGGATTGTGAAGAGGGTTATGTTGAACTGGGATCCTTACTCTCAGCCAATGTCCTGTGGTTCCCAGGTATCTTCATACTGAAAAGTGTGAAGGAATTAAACTATGACTAGCCAAATACCAACAGCTTAAAAGTTCATGGATTTAGTAGCTCTCCATGAATCCAGTCAATTTCTGCCCCATTTTCAACTCCTGTACACGTTGAATTTGAATTTTTGTATTTCTGATACTATTGGCAAGGTGATCTCAGCCTTGTGTGGGTAAGCTGATATGGTTACCTGGTACTGTTGGCCTTGCACTATTCCACTCCCCAAAACATCTCCAGTGCTGCCCCCAGCTTTCTGTGAAATTTGGCTGTTTCTCACACAACTCCTCCTTAACCACCTGTGAATTTCTCACAGCACCACCTGTAGATCTGCCAGCTTCTCACCTTGTGATCTGTCACATCCAGCAATGTCTTGTGCCATGTCCAGTAGCTTTTCACGCCTTGTTCTGTTAGGTGCGCGCCAGGCCAAGACACAGGTCCCATCACCTGCCCGCAGCCCTGGCAGTCAGCATCATAACCTCAGCCTGCTGCTGTGGGAGAGAAACATATGTATTTTCTGCTAGGACTGAACAATAGTAACTATAGCATACAAAAAGTAAAATTAATGAAGTTTACAGATTGAACGTGATATCCTTTTCTCATGCTGCTCAGTTCCTGATCACTTATGGAATGAATTATTGAGGGAAGAGGATGTACCATCTGCTCCCATACAAAGGTAAAGCCTTCAGTTAAATAAGAGCTTGACAGGGACATAAAGATGTTTGTGACCAGCCTAAGGAACGGGAGGCCACTGCGGGAAGCTGCTTCAGCAGGTGGTGGGTTCAGATCTAAGAAAACAGAACTTGGAATTGAGAAAATTATAGTTTAGGAGAAATGCCTTTGAATGAGGAGGAACAGAAAACTAAATAAAACCACAACGATTGCAGGAGCTGTAGATAAGATTATACATATTAGATTTAGATAGGTCCTCCGAGGAAAATAAAAACATCTCAGTGTAAAAAAATCAGCTACAATAGCAAAGTCAATAGGCTTGCAAGTGCATAGGTCTTTTTATATGCAATTTTGGAAAACCAAGCTATGCGTGTATGATTTGTTGCGTTTTTGTTGTAGAAGGTTTTATCCCATTTTTATGATTTTGGGATTAATAAACATTATCCAAGTCAAGCATAAAATGAGCAGCACCTCATTCAGTACATTCACTGGAATTTCCAGTGTATTTATCATTTTCTGCTGGGAGCATGGCTGTAGCAATGATTAGCAAAAAACATGGCAGGAAACTCTTGATATTAAACATTTGAGTTATGTATCACAGATTGTCTCAAATTCTCTGACTTCTTAGATTTAAATCTTTTCAAAGTTTTCCTGATGCTTTTGGCACGTTTTCTGCAAAATGTGTACAAGAAAGACAGAAGATTCATGGAGGACTCTAGCCTTCTGTTACTGTTTAAACACTGATGCTTAAGGTTTAAATTTACAGGGAACAAATCATTCTACATCAAAACTAAGGTGTTGCATGTTTATTTACAGACCAAGCTCCAGTAGTAATGTGTATTTGTCATGGAAACTGATTTGAATTTAATTCTAAACCCTGTTTTGCACCAGGAAAATGTGAGTTTCATTTTACTCGTCTCTGTTTCCAATTATAATTTGACAAAAGAAATAACCGCATTACCTATTTGATTTGCCAGAACTTTATCCCAGCACCACCTGTTGAGCCCTCGGCACTCAAATCCTGACATATAGCAGAGAACAAAATTATGCAATTGGCATACTAACCAGCAAGGATGCCAACAAAAGCATAATATAGCCTTTGTACTCAAAGTACAACAAAATATATATTAAGCTACCAACTGCAAAGGTTTAAGCAAGCCATATTTAATTATACATGAACATATCCTTCCAACAAATAACTCAGTAGAAAAATGGTATGGAAGTTAGAAACCATGCATACCCTTTTTGTATGGTTTGCTTTGGTAAATATTGCAAGCTTAAAATAAATAAAGTTTCACAATACCATAGCAGATTTACATTAGAGATGGCAAGAAGATAGGCAGCTAGTTTATACAAATAGATGGGTTCAACACTATCAGCTTCCCAGTTTAAACAAAATGCCCCATGTTCATTTTTGGTGGGGGAACTGACCTAGCACAGCACTGGTCTCCCAGGAAGGTGGAAGAAGAGGCTCACAGTGCTAGTCCAGACCAAAACCTCTCTTCTGCAGGTAACTGAGACCAAAGTAGCAGGGATCAACTGTGTCTCTGAGATGTGTTTCTCAAAGCAGCATTTTGCCACAAAAGTAATCACAACTGCTTTCCTGGCCCTTCTGACTTGAGATCTGCACAGAAGAGGGGGCAGAAGTTGAAGGGAGATAGGACAGGTCAGTAGGGATGAGGCAAACCTCTGCTCCCCAGGTCTGCACAGGGGCTGTGAACTCACAGGGGATTTGCACACTGGGAAGGACTACCAGTCATTCTAGAAGTGACGCTAGAGTTTCCAGAGTTTGTCCAAAAAGATGAGTTAAATCACTGCATGCTTTTTAAGGGACTGTTTTTAAATACTGTTGACAATGACAATTTACACATTTTTATCACCTCCCCAATAAGCCTAGGACAGAATTAAATCTGAAAACTTGATCACAGCATTGCTAATTCAAAGAGACTGTTGGCCAGAAAAATGACATTAGATATAAATCGAGGATTATGTTCCAAGGTAAGGAGCAAACAAGGAATGAGATCTTACTCCTGCTCACCCAGAAATCACCACAACTGCCCTCAGACAGATCCAAGGATGAAGACAGGGTAAGACAGGAGGAGCTAATTGACCCACAAGGATGGGAAAAAGCAGTTTCAGAAGTACAAGGAGAGGTTAATTGCCAATGTTGCAAAAATTCTCCTGATGCATTTGTACAGGGTTGAGCACACAGGTTCTGACACTGGCTATGGCTTTTGTCAATATTTTTATATGAAGCATAAATGAAAGACCGTTAAAACTTTGGATAAGGACCCAAAGTGCTGTAGGTTAAATGAAATATCCAGAAAATCTTTTAGAGAATGAAGTACAGCTTTAAAATGTCTTGGGGAAAAAAAACCAACTAGTTTTGTAAACAAGGAAACAAACCAGCTGTAAATCACAGAGTAACCAAAATATTTTACTTACTGTGCTAACTTTTGCACTCTGAGCTACTTAACTAATTAGTACCACTGTAGGCTCGTGTAAGCCTCCTAAATGGAGGAAGTACCTCTTGGCACCTGTTAGCTACCACGAGATACAAAGTTCTGATGTACAATTCCTGAACAGTATATATGCAACCCAGAAAGTTTAGGGAGTGAGAAAGTCCTCTGATAGAAAGTGGAACATTTCAAACTGTATCCAGAAAAATGGAGAATAATTTTGCAGGTGGGTTGCTTTCTTACCAATGCATTGCAGCAATCAGCATTCAGCAGAGGTTGCGGAATCTCCGTCTTTGGAAGGTTCAACTTGACTTGACACTGCCACGAGCAACCTGATGTAATGAGATCTGCTTTGAGAAGGGGGTTGGACTAGATGACCTCCAGAGGTTCCTAAATTATCTATGATTCTAAAATTGACCTAAAGAAATAAAAAATGTTCTCTTTACAGTTGCTATTAAATTAAATTTTGCTGAAATGCATTTTTTTATCTTATTTGTTTAAAGGTTGGAATTATGTATTTACTATTTATAATTGTTTATAAATTATATTTCTGTAACTATATACATAAATGTAATTTTATTATTTATTTACTGCTTAAGGGATTGATTATATAGAAATAAAATCCTGCAAATGGTCCAGTAAGTACACTAGGTACCTGTGGTGCAATCCCGATGAGACTGCTTGTCTAAAACTCTAAAATCGTGGCTTGAAGCTTAGCCCAATATCCTTAATTCTTCTGTGCAAAAATGTGAAGTGACAATTGTTAACGAGAAAAACTTTCCTCCAAATTTGTAACAGAAATTGTAAAACACTTGCTAAGAGCTAGACCACATCTAGGAAAGCCAAATCTAGTTGATCTCTTCTTCTCAATTGCAAATATCCTTTGTGGTAACCACATTTCATTCAGGAAAATAAGACTAGAGGAAGTACACATACAGCAGATAGTTTGGCATCACCCACTTCTAGATTTCTCAGATGTCTAACAGCCAAGAAAATGCTCCATATTTCTTTCAGATAGCTGATCCCATGTAACCTTTACTCTAAATGAAGACTTCAGATGAAATATCTGGATAGTGTTTGAATAGGGCATTAAATAAGTCTCCTATAATAGAATTCATCATCTTCTGATTTCTCCCTTGTTCAAAATAACTACAAATTCCTAAATTGCATTGTGGAGCTTTGAGTTTTAAAATCATAAACTAGTAAGAAAACTCAACTCTAGAAATGCACTGCATTGTTTACTGCCTTCCACAGTACCTCCAAACATACCTAATATTTTTGCTGCCTTTCAAATAGCCTTGCAAAGACACTGAAAATACTGGAACACTTCCTTGACCATCAGACATGCAAGGAAGCTGCAGGTGGACTGACAAGCAGCCTGCGAGCTCCAGAAGTGGTTTTTTTCACCGTTGACTGTGCTTTTGGGAATTTAACGAACCCACTCTGAACATTTGAGGCTAGCATTTCAGCTTGAAATCAAACTTTTTGCATGAAAATTGTGAAGATTTACAAGTAGATTACAGTGAGTTGTACAAAAAGCAGCACCTTTTCAGGCAGTCTTTGAAGTCTGAGTAACCCAAATGCCTCTGATACTGCTCGGCTCCATTGTCATTCAACAGGTAATTACTATTAGTCCCTTGTATCATCAAATAGAGTGGTATTCACTATTGAATTTAATTCCATTTAAATCTGGACCATTTGGGAAGGACTAATGATTTTGGAATTAAGTAACAATGGTTCTTACATTAGTTCAGTGTTTTGTGTCTGCAGCACTGCTCCAAGTGAGTGCTCCCAGTTTGCATCATGTTTCTCTTATTGTTTGAGTATTCTGATAGCACACACATACCCTTTGGCAGAAACCAGTGACCCTGGGGATCCTTTCACTTTAAGCTTGAGTTTACCTGTCACTGAAGGTGACTGAGGTCAGCTGGCTTAAAATGACTGATCTATAATCCACACTTCCTGAAGGGGTAAATTAAATCCAAAGAGAGAGTCTCATATATTCCCGGGGAGATCTTAGTATCATAAAAATCGACTTGACATTACTCCAAAGTTTCGCTTCTGCCTTGACAAAGAGGAATCAAAATCAGCTTTGGTGCAGATCCTCCACAGGAGATACTCCTTAAAGTGCTACTGAGCAGTCTGTGCCTTCCTTATCTTGTGGCAACTTGTCATTGACCCCTCTGCCAGCTTTCACTGATAGTGAGATACCACAGCTGACCAGAAGTGGGAGAGAAAAAGAACGACGCGTGTTTTCATACTTCCCTATGTACTTCTCTGTATCTCCTCCTTTACATCATTATTCGTGAAGATACTTCTATAGAACTGGGCTCAGGGTGATTGATGCAGGGCACAGACAAGCGTTTCTATAGAAATATCCTACCATATTCAATAGAACTCCATAGAAACAGCTGTAGGAGCTTAATGTATCTGTAGAATTAATCTTGGTATAATTTTTTGAACCACCTATTAAAAATCTACATCAAGAATAATATTCGCTATTGCATTCTACGGAGTTTTTGCTGGAGCCTGGCCTGTTCTGCTTCCTGCCCATCACAATCACATCGTTCCTGCTGCAACCCGAGCCCTTCACTGTTCTGGAAACTGGTTGAGATTTACCTAGTACTGCTTCCCAACACAAAGTGATTTCCTGTCTCAAATGACTAAACTGTTGCATTGAGAAGAGAAGGAATTTAATTTCGCTCTCACCCTCTGATTTAGCAAGACGATTCATCGGTTTGTTTATGTGCTGAAGGTTGCCAGTGAGGAGCATGCTTTGGTAAGGGGCACTGAAACGGGTGATGATTTTATTTGGCAGCACTAATACTGACTGTTTACATTGACACTTACCCATTTAGGCAGCTGTGTAGATTAAGCAACTTAACAAACAGGCATGAAATTATTACCATAAATTGTCTTCAAAGAATTGTCTTGATTCATGATTGTCTTAAAATATATAAAGACATTTTACCACTGTGATTTTGCCCATTTCAAGGGATACGCGATACACCAGGGACTTTCTCCCTTCATATGGCAGTAAAACCAAAACCACTATGGCTCTTGCCAAATTTGTTCAAAGTTTACATGGATTTGGTTGGACAAATGTGGTGGAAAATTATATCCAATATTTTGGGTACTGGCCCATGCACCTCTTTATATCTCAACAGTACCTCTTCCAGCTTTTAATGCAGATTACTAAATTAAGTTTGTTTTGATTTGGATTATAATGCTGAAAAAATAGAACGTCATTTTGGCTCTGTAAAACGTAGCTCTTCCTGATGCCTTTTTTTAAATTGGAAACAGTAGCTAGTGATTTCTGCTCTGCTGTTCTTGGATGCTGCTGTTTTAGGGTTATCTATTGCCTGTAAGAACAATTGCTCCTCACATGCTATTGAAATAGATCATCTTGTGATGGAGCTAGAGATGACACAATGCTATAGCGGAGGTATCTGCTACAGTGGTAAAAAACATGGTGCTTGTCCTGTCTCACTACCAACTTCATTAAATTTCTGTGTGGTTGGTAGTTGAGTGAAATCAATAGGGTATTCTGTTGGACTTTTTAATGGACTGTGATATATGTTACTGACAAGAATTATGTAGTGATGGAGAGGTTCCCATTTCCCCATAAGTTTCAGTATTATACACGAGGAGAAGAGACAATAACCTATTAAAAACCCTAATACATTACTTGAAAGATTCCATCATTTCGCATGCGTATAAACTAATAAATTTTCAGATTTTTTCAATGTCATTGGAAGCAATCACAACAGAAATATCTTGCCAGAAGAAAAGTTTGCAGACAGCACGCTATTTGCTTTGTTGTCTTTGACACTCTCAGTATTTAAATCTGGGGTTCCAGGACTGTCAATATGTACAGGACTCTTAACAGGAGTTATAAGCAGAGATCAATAGTTATTCCTACAGCAGGTCATCAGGCACATAACTTACTGAAGTGGAAGGCTCAGTGCTTTTGACCTCTCTCCTACCTCAACAAATAAATCTGAGGCTAGGGCAGACATATCACTGGTCTCAGGCTGGAGTCCTTCTGGAAACTCCTCCATTAAGCAGAGACTCTTGAGGAAAGAATTAATTAATTTAACCTGGTTTGGTACTGTGTTTGCATATGAAGCATGAGCACACCTGTGACAGCTGCATTCACAGAGGATGCGGGCTCCACTCTGCTTCCTGCGTTAAATGTTTGGTACACTTGTGGGTAAAATCTGACAGAGAAAGTTAAGTGTCATTAGAGATGGTCTAAAATTCAGGAGAATTATCCTCTGATGGGGAAATTTTCCCTCCGGAAAGTCTGACCTTCCTTCTGATGATCTTTTGGAGGGCCAGGAGACTCTGCAACTCAGTCGCAAAAAGGCAGAGTAGTTACAGGGTGCTTTACCTATAGAACAAGAACTCAAATCTCTCCAACCTCTGCTGTAACTTCTGGGGTTTGACCATACCTGTGCTTCAAACATTTCTGTTCAGGCAAGGGGGTAACATGCCTTAGCTTAGTGGCGTCTTTCTTTTATTTCATTTTGGAAACCAATCCTCATAAACTTGACTGCGCATCTGCTCTATAGTGAGGACACCCGTAGTACTTGTCTCACATTTTATACAGTGATGGTTGTTCTAATACCAGTGGCTGTTTTGAACTCACCCAGGAACTGACCTGCACAGCCCTGCTGCGTGGAGTGCCACAGGGCCACGGCCCGCTACAAACCGCACAGCTGGGCCTGGCAATAACACGCCCCATACAAGTTGCGGGGTACCTCAGATTTGCCTAGGCGGTATCTCGGGGTGCTCTCCC
>NW_009630744.1:7316-53814 GCF_000690535.1 Cariama cristata | reverse complement strand
GGGGTCTGCCTGGGTTGGGGAGGGGATTCGGGGGGATGCGGAGCCCAGGGGGCAAAATACATCCCGGGGCAGCGGGGGTAACACCTGGTGCAAAGCTCTGCTTTGCTTCGTTAGGCTTATTCTGGGCATCCTTCAGAATCTTAATGGCAAAGCTAAGGGAGGAATCGGCAAAGTGCCGGTGTGAAAAAAGGGCAGAGGAGTTTTGCTCGTTTATCCTCTTTTACCCACAGTTTAATGCATAAAAACACCAAAGTCTTTTATTTCAAATTATGGTTTACAATATACAAAGCAGTTTAGCTCATTAAAGGTATTAGAGTGTAGTATGTAAATTGGGAATTGAATACTTCCTTTATTAATTTGGAACTAGCATAATATATTCAATTTTGCTGATGTTAATAGTAAGAAAAAGTTAGGCAATAAAAATAGTTGTAATTAGCTTTGGGAGAAGTAATACAAATGCAAATGAGTTTGATGGCACTTCAGTAGAGGCATGTTGCACTAAAGAAAACCCAACCTTACAAATTTAAGCTCCCTGCAACCAACACAGCAGGAGACCTTTCTTTTGCAGTTTTCATAACTTTGGATAAGAGGAAGTATGTCCATTGCATACATATGCGTATAGATAAAGAATTTATGGTCAAGAAGGAACATTAATATTCAAGATGGGTCCTTACGTAGACCTTTAGGGTTGAAGAAATAGTCTCTCTTTTTATTGTTAAAAAACTCAGGTCAAGAATAGCCAGGGTATCAGCTGTAAATCAGGGGAAATGACTATCCCGCTAGCCAAAAATATGGCTCATTATTTAAAGTTGTTGATACCAGGTCACTTATTTTAGATTTAACCTACAATATATCTACCTCATGAATTAAAATATGTCTGGAAAATCAACCTTATTTTATTCCTAATGTTAATGAAATTAATAATGGAAATTAATTGTGGAGTTACATGTTACGTTTTACATTTCAGGTACTCCTTTAGAGCTGGTACATTTCTCTAACATTTTTTATACAGCTGGAGATAGCAAGTGCATAGGTGGTTGCTTTTGGTCATTACACAAAGCGTAAGCTGGAAGTACAGAGACAAAATTTTTAAAAGGATTAATTTACTTGTCTCGTGCCTCATGCTGGGTGGTGAGAAGTAGCTATACCCTACTGCAGTTCAAATCTGATGCAAGTAGGAGGTGTTTACCTGCATTTGCCCATCCAAGACTCCATCAACAATGTGAGTCAAAGAAACGGAACGATTAATATAGACACAGTATTTTCATAAGGATAATGATATAACTAACAGTTACAATATACATTCAATTGTCAGTCTTGGTAACGTTAATAAACCATGTGCGATTGAAGAAAACTCAAACCAACAGATGTGTAGGTTTCTTTTTAGTTAATATGTAGAAATTGGGTGTAAATACCTGTTTTTCCTGTTAAATGACCTGTATGCAGAGGACTACCACCTGATCTACGTGTTGCTCAAGCCCCTGATAGCTTACTTACAGTGTACTGTTTCTCTGAGTAGTTATGAATTTCAGTTGCACATTTTTCTCTGACTTCAAAATGAATGAGAAAATACCTGTGCTGATGTCAGTAGAGCTCTCGAAGTCAACAGAGAAAAATGTTTATACTGAAGATTCCTTCATTCCGAAATTCCTAAATTAAGCAGGTTGTAAAAAAACATTTGAACAAACATGAAAAAATCCCACCAATCCTATATCCAGTCATATAGAAATGATAAGGAAAAGAAGTAACTTTATGGATGAAAGCCATTTCTTAATATGTTTTTACTAAAATTCAGTAGGATTAATGTTTCCCGTGTAAATTTTTGTGCAGGTTCAAGCACTAGGTGGGCACTATTACCTTCCTTTGTCCCTCATTGACTACTTCTTGTTTGTGTTAAAATGAAGTTTCCCAACCATGAGAGGTCATCAGGCTTTTTTACAAGTAGCAATTGAAATTGCCTAGCATTCCTACAAAATGGGAAGCCGAGTCATCTGTTTAAAGAATGTTTTAAACTGGTGTTTTTCTTTGTCAGTCATCTGAGCAGTGGAGAAACAGTTTATCTGACATCAATTCCCTTAGAATATGTGGAATATTTTGTGAAATAACTGATCTTAATGAACGTGGGGAATTGGCATCAGATTGAATCTTTATCCATGTTTCAGCTCATTGAAAAAACTTAGGAGTGCCTTCAGCTCAAGGGCTTTGCCCTTAAACCTTGAAGGTGGAGAACCTGTTACAGGGTCAACTAGAAATTATAAGGACAATAGAATTTATGAAGTCTCTACTGATGAAATTTTTTGTGAGAAGGAGAAAGCAGTCTGCACCTTTGGAGGGGAAAAACAAAACAAAACTAAACTGGGGCCCAAATACCTGTTTATCTGAGTATCAAAGTCACAATATTTAATTAGTCTCTGATACCCTACTAATGCAAATATGAGCAAGAGAAAAGTCTTTGCAGAAAACAGAATAACAAATAGCATTTGTCCAAAAAAAACCTCAGTCAAGATGTCAAAATGAGATATTGCTTTTATTACACTCTACTGATGCTCTGGTATTGATTTTTCTTTTATCTGCTGGTCTGCTTCTCAATCAGCAGAATTTCTTCATCAACTCTGCCTGGCATCTCACAACTTCATGGGATTTGACTGGGAGTCGTGGCTGGGCCTCTGGAAGGTAGCATGCCCTTGTCTATGGGGAAAACATAGTATGAAATACTATGTTGATTTTCACAGTATAACGTTTTCTCCTTTTCTTACCTGTTTTAAACCATGATATGGAAAGTCACTTTACTTTCTTCATTAGGACAGCTTCCAGCACCTCCAAGGCCTCCAAGAATGCTGGTTTTTCTTTTAAGCATAAGACAAAAGCCCCACAGCAATAACTTCAAACCAATGGCTGCAGAAGCATTTCCTTCCCTGTTCACCCTGTAAACAAGAAATTTCTGTCACCGAAATACACTAGCTAGAGTCTAGAATCAGTGATATGAAATACTGGATGAACGATGGGTTTAAGGTGGCACGTTCTCAGGAAGCTTGGTCAGAATAAAGACCTCTTCAGCTCACAGATGGCAAGTGTCTGCCCTCAAAGTTAGGTGTTTCTAGTCCTGGTGGATCAGGTCTTTTAAATCAGTAGATACAACTTTTTTATGCGTAGGAAAGTTATTCAAAGAATTTCTTGAGGATTTTAAAATTTACTAGCTATCATGGTTTTTATCCTATAGAAGCCCAGACAGCTAAAGTCTGGAGAGATCCTTTAAAAGAGACCTTAGTGTAATTCTAATAAATATTAAAAACTGCTAGGCTACTCTCAAAACACTTTTTGGTAAATTATGCACTCTCTGAATATATGAAGATATGATTACTGGTACGGATGGAACATTAACTATCTCATTCCCCCAGGGTTTATGGCTGCTCTTGGATTTTACATACTCAATGTAACAAGAAAAAAACTAACCAACTGTTCCCATCTCTGTTGGTACTCCCACTCAAAAAAGTAGGTGAATTTTTGACCTTTCCCATTCTTCAGAGTTATTCTGCCCTGGAATTTTTTTTTTTTTTTCAAGTCTATCAAGATTGTTTTAGGTTAGGCAGGGAGGATTTACAAGAATAACTATGCCAGTATTCCGTGATAGTGGTAATAATGTAAAAATATGTAGTAGATAAAAAACCTGTAATTTAATAAGTTATTAAATCATGACCAGATCTCTTAACTGTACTATGTGATGTCTCACTGGAATGTATTCAATAGATCAACTTCCAGCTAATTCAGTTTTTCTGTACACTCCTGTACAATATTATTATGTACATTTGTAACTGTACAAAAGAAAAGAAAAGCAAAAGCCAGTAGGGAGTAAACTTGCTCTCAGGCACATTTGGAAACCCTATGCATATCAAATAGCACAACTGGGACTTATTTATTCATATGTCGGCAGATAGGAAAGGTGGCGGGCTTTGATGAACCTACTCAGACTTTACCGTGCTGCTTGTATGCACCTGAGCTGATCCACAAATCAGGCTACCATCTCCCAGCCCTTAACTGCTCTCCATTAAGACTTGCAAGTCTGTTGACTGCTGCAAGAGACTGAATAATTGATTACTGCAGCCTTGCTCCCACGTTGGGGAAGCTGTAGCCTGGTTCTGCTTCCATGTTCCTGGGAGTGCATGGGGCTGCATGGGTTCCCAAGCAAGTTCTAGTAGTGAGTTACCGTTCCCATTTGTACATGGCACATCCAGATATTTCAAAGTGGTTTCCCATCATTAAATATACATTATGACACTCAGGCAGATAGTTATTATGCTTGCTCTTCTGATGGGAGTACAGATTTTTTTCCCTTGTTTTTTCTTGTTGAGTCAGAACAAAGGGTACGACCTGAAAATTCCCATGATAAATTCCACCTCTGAAGAGATGAAGTTAGGGTGAGAGCTTGTTAGCTGAGCCATAGGAACCGCCTTCGTCCACCTGGGCAGCAGGCTAAGATGTGTCAGTGTAAGCACACTCACACAGAAACATCTTTACGTTGCTTTGGTCACCTTAGGGGGCTTGGAAGCCCCACTCCCAGTCTCACTAGACCAAAACGCACCGGTGAAGTGTCTCTATGCTAACTTTGCTTCCTCTCTCCACTAAAAAAAATTAAGAGATGCTTTAGCCAAAATGTTTAAGGACGCAGGAGGAAACAAACATAAGTTACATCAACCTCTGTGCACTTCTGGTTTGTGTTAGAGACAAAACAGACCACAGTAGCATGTCCTGGGCGTGAGAGGTGGGCAGGTGATACACATCACCTTTTATTCCTTCCTTTTATGGAAATGTAATTATCTTATCTAGAGTAATGACCCCCATTCTCCTTCAAAGTGTAACAAAAGAAAACACGTCTTGAACCTTGCTAGTGTCTAATGGAAATGTAGAGTGGGGGAAAGAAACCTGATAATGGATGCTTTAGAAAGGTGCTTGTGTTTAAGCAGTGCATTTTGTCCCTACACCTTTTTCTTTGCTCTTTGTTTGTTGTGGACCCTCACCTTAGAAATGAGTATTTTTGTTCTAACCTTGCAGTATTTTCTCCATGTGTGTCTGAGATCAAAATTGTTATCATCTGAATTCAATTTAGTACACCTTTCTCTGTGTGATGGGCTGCTATTTCAGAGGTACAATGCCACTATTAATCATCATAAAGAAAATGCATGAAAACAGTCCAAAATATGTGTCAAGCACTTCAGTGTGATGGATGCACAATAGATGGCACCATTATTATCACTCAACAACTTGAAAACTTTTGGTCCTCACATTTTCTCCCTTTCAAACATCATTAACTTGTTCATGGGATCCAATACTTTGTGAAAAATATATTACTCTTCTACTCAATTTTTCCTCATCCTTCATGCTGTATTGGCAGAGCCCGTTACCTGAAATTTCTTAATGCATTGTAAGTTTACTTCTTAGTGTATGAGATAGCAAAAAAAACCCAAAACAAATGGTTTTATGGAACAAAAGTCAATTATATTGATTTTGATCTGTTAATGCAAAAGCAGATTGTATGAATGATTGGAATTAGGAAATATGTTTATTGGTCACACTTTTTTTTACTCCTTGGTTTTGTTCTCCTTTGTAAATCAGGAAGACTTAAAGACTAAAATATCATAGTGTCAACTGAATGTGGGTAATATTCTTCTTCTTTTAGGATTGTTACAAAAGTGATGCACTGTCCAGGTTCAGCAAAGCTGACAACGCTTGGAATGAACTGGATCTGATTTTGTATGGTGGGGGGCATGTTACAACTGATGAGAAATGTTCATATAGCCACACAAACTAGATATGCTCAGGTGTAAACTTACAGCATTTCAAGTACCTGCTGGCAAGTGGTGTTACCTGATTATAGATGCACTAGAGTCTTGCTAGAAGACCTGCGACCTGCCCGTTGCCTGTGCCTGGAGCCTTTGAAAGACAGTGTTTCCCTCCCACAACCGTTATATCACAGCTCCTTCCCATTTGTGCAACCCCATCTGCCCATGAGCAGCAACTGTCTATCTCTGGTAGACAGATGGAGTGAGACAGACCACTGCAGACCACCGATTTCCCCCGGGTGGGATCGTTCACCTGATGTATTCTAACCATAACCTGCAGGAGACTTGTATGTAGGGTTGTGTTTTGAATATGGAAATGGAGTATTATAAATAGGGTTGCAAGCAAGACTTCTGCAATTTTGGCGCAGTTGGCTCTTTCAAACTTACCCAAAGCCTGTTGATGCTGTCTAATGTGTTATATACATGTGTTTGAAAGGGTTTTTTTTTTGGCTTGGGAAAAGAATCAGGGGCACTAAATCAGATGTTCACATTTTGCCATGCTTCATTTCATTTTCTTGCAAGAAATAACATACCTGATTTAAGAGGTTTCTTTATGAGATATTTGATATTTTGTATTTTTTCTAAAGCATTGGTTTCAGGATAAATGCCTTGCCAGGAATCTTGACTTCCGAGATTGAATTTTCCTGCTGTTTTGTGAAAGAATTGAAAATGTGAACCCTGAAAGCAGCAAGACCAGAAGACAAACAAAAAATGGATATTTATTTGGTCATTTGTGAAGTAAAACAGTGTTTTTGAATGGTGGGTGGCAACAGGACTGCTTTCAACCACTTGTTATAGTTTCCACGACTATCTTCTGCTCTCTATAGTGATACAACCGATTCCTATATCAGATACTATCATCTGAACCACTCTAAGAAAAATCTTAAAAGCTAAAGTCATCCAATAATTAAACTTTCTATTGCAAAGGAATTTTTTCGTTTTGTAAAAACAAACACCCCTTTTCAGTCTTAATGAAGTTGCCACAAAGGCCCATAGTGTTTCATGAAAGTGAAAATGATAAGTTTCAATACACAAAAGAACGGAAGAAACTATGTTTCTAAAGGCTAAATACCTATGTTAAAACATGTTGGTCTTCATTCAGGTACTGTTAATTCACAGTTACAGTACAACTGTAGGTAATTTTTGTTTCTCTTAGCACTACATATGTGTCATTTTCTTTATAGCATTCATCTGATGTTAAAAAAATCCAGTTTTAAAAATATTACATTAAACTCTTACATTTTTCACTTTAAACTTTAATCAGAGAGTATGGAAGAATCAATACTTACTTAAATTCTGAAAGGTTCTGAAAGCAAACCTGATTATAAGTTAGTGAATTAATGATTTAGTACGTTACTGAATAATCAATAATTGCTAGCTGATGTTCTGAATCACTTTTACTAAATATGTTTTGGAAAGTTTGTGATTATACCACCTACATTTCTAGCAGGCATGCTTAACTGAAGAAGTAGTCGTGACCTACAGAGGCACTTGTTCTGATATCGTAAGAAGCTGTGTTCCAGCAACGGATGAGGGAACGTGCTCTAATGGAGAGCTGGAGAGGAAGAGGTGTCCGTATGACCGTGACTATGCACCGTAGCCTATTTTATACTTCACCTGGGGGCAAGCTCTGGGACCTCCTCCAATAGCCGGTGGAGGACATACTCTGCAGCGAATCTCAGCTGGACTCTAATTTTGGTGCTCTCCAGTGCCCTCCCAGGGGGTCCTCTTTTCACCAACTGTGAAGGTGGCATAGGAAGACTTGCCTCCTAAATTAGGAGCCTAGTGTTGGTGGGAATGTTTGCTCCAGCCTTCCCAGCTCCTTCAAAACTTAGTATTCCCTCATCTTCATGAATCTGTCATGGTGTAAGGAAGGTGGAGAAAGCTCTGGCATGCCCTGCTGTCTCAAAGGCTCCAAGCCCACTTTTGCAGAAAGGGAAGATGGTGACTTTCCCTCTCATGCCATAGCACGGTGCAGAAGGTATGCCTGCAAGGTAGGTGGCTTGTAAACCCTTTTTGATATCTAACTTGAGCCACAGCTCTCTCCAAACTGACAGGCATATCAGGTTATCCATTCTGTTTTCCACTGCCTGGGCTCTTGGAGATCTTACGTGGGAGTTCATGATTTCTCACCTTCTACACACAAAGATAATGCCTACCAGCTAGAAGTGAGGACCAGGAGTGCTCTGGCCCACCGATAGCAGCACTGAAAACCTCTGGTGCGGGATGGATATTGTTATGCTGCTCTTGTCTTGCTTCCAAGTTCAAATAGGAAAAATCTTATCGTTACTGTTCATTATACTGCGTAAACAATCCTGATACCGCAGGGATGTCCTCATCGGATAGTATCTGGTTCCACAGATGGCCCTCTGAGGGATCTTGTATTTGTAATGTCTTTGGTAATGCATTAACAGAAATGAGGTTAAAAAATACAGTCTTTGTAACAGGCAAAGTAAGACATCAGTGATAAATTCAATTATTTTAAATGCATCAGACCAGGTTCTGATTTCAGTTAGGTGGATATAAACAGGCCTGCTGGTACTATAGGTTTTTGTGCATGTAAGGAAGACCAGAATCTGGCTTTCTGGCACGTACATTCTCATTCACTAAAATGCATCCAGTTTAGACTTTGCAATCTGTTAACAAAAGTTTGGTCTGTCCTTGGCGTTTCCTTAGAAATTAGTGATTCCCAATGATTATAACATTCAAAATACTTTAAAGGATGTTTTGTTGTTTGATTTTTTTTTCCCTTTTATTTTTGCCTGGCTATATAACTCCAAGTATTTCGCATACCTGCTAAAACTCTTGTTTCAGATTTCCACTTCAGAGAGATCCAGCTGATGGGACACATGACCTGATCGCTCTTTAATGAGCGCCACTGAGAAAACAGTTAATGGCAGGGAGTTTGTTCTTCCATCTATCTCAAACCTATTTTATGAAAGCAGTTTAATGTAGTACATTCAATAATATGCTGATACATTCGACAATATGCTGAGTGCCACATAAGCTTTTTGGGGGGCAGTAAATATTTGCTGTTGCTGTTCTTCCTTTTATTAGGCGCAGTTACAAAAATCAAATGTACAAGAATACGTGAAGGAGAGAGAAGAGTAGGATTACTTTCTAAACCAAAGCACAAGAAGTTCCAGTAAGGCAAAATAAAGGTTTCAAAATCAAGCATATATGTGAGTCTTCAATTTTCAGACTGTGGTCTAAGCTAGGAATTACTGTCCTACATGGTGTGGCAATTTGCCTCACTTTATCTGATGTAACATTTTTCTGATGACTGTTCCTAGAACGTGTTTACAGCCATATAAGCTATAGGCTGTAGTATTAGCCACAGAGTGGTAGCAGCAAGATGCATTGATTATTTCAATATTTTTTTCTAAATAAATGGATATCTTTTTAATGCATGAGTGAAAGGTATATACGGGGAGGCTACCTGTGTTAACAATGGTCTGAGAAACCATTTATCCCTTTCCACTGTCCACACCCAAAATTTCACTGATGCTGTAAGGAGAGAAAAACTGTACTTTAAATATAAAATTAAACATCTCAATTCTACTTCATCTCCAACAGTAACTTTCACTTTTATGAGACAACAGTAACATTCCCATGATTTACCAGAAAGCTGGCATATTTTTGCTCGGCATTTACCAAACTTTTACCAAGTCTACGCTTGCATAGACTAAATATTGTTTTTTTTAAAAAGTAACTTTGTAAAGAAATTTATAAATAAACTATACTAAAAAGGGTACTTCACATAGTTGATATATTCAGCAATTCAAACAATAACACATAAAATAATCAAAGCAGTAATAGAAGGAAAGCAAAATAGATATAATTTACTGCTGCCTGCACATCAAATTCTGCAAAGCCTATGGATTTTAATGGATGACACCACTGAGGTACCAACAAATCTCTGGGAATACGACAGAAAGCCTCCCAGCTTTTCACATCAACCCTCTTTCAGCAAAAGTCTTATCTAAAACAAACTTCAAACTTTGTTCCAGTCCTTTCTCTGACAGGTTTATCCATGTTAGCTGATTACCTGCCAACTGATTGCACCTGCTTCACTCTAAATTAGTCACAGTTAATTGCCAACAAATGGGGAAGAAGGTTCCCTTTGCATTTTCTTTTGGCTACAAAGCTGGCAAATGTAGTTCTTGTAGCTATTTTTCAGGTAGAGTATTGTTATATGCATAAGTTGAGAGGAAAACCAAAAAGAGTAAAATAAATAGTGATGGTGATTGGGTTTTATATTTTTTGTTCTCTGTACTTTTTAGTGCAGGAAAGATTGTGCGAGCACAGCTGCCTTAGGTGATGTTGAGGTGCTCGTTAATTCAGCTGAGCCCTGGTTTGAGAGGCCATAAAGGGTGTGGGGGCTGCTGGGGTTTTCTCCCCACCAGTGAAGGGAGAATGGTTGGTTTAGAAGAAGGAGGAGTGAGAAGGAAACTCTATAGGTAAGATTTTATATCTATGTTAGTCTGGTGGGTTTTTTTTTCCTCTCTCATACTTTTCCTTTTCTAGCAGGCTTTTGGTGGGTGGGGGAGATAAATACAGATTTTTCCCTGGAGATTAGATAGAGTAATTAATGAGTTTTTTGTCCCTTGGAGGATGTGATTTGTATATCTTTTGATTTTCATTCAATAAGTTTTGCAACAACAAAAATGTAAGTATGCTTTTAAAATCTTGGTGTTTTTTTAATGCAATTTGTTGTCATCACTTTCGCAAGATAACTAAAAGAAGAAGAGGAGGAGAAAGAAGACTTTCTCTTCCTTTCTACCTTTCCTGACCTGTTGCACCTGCTGTTGCTATTAATTCAGCATACTGATTCTTTGATTCTGCCCTTTTGTTCCTGCATTAGAAGGGCTGAAGCAACACTGGTGTAAACCCAAGTAATTTAAAAGCTGATACGGACTTGGCAGTTAAGCTTTTGTACAACAGTGTAGCCTGTCTTAAAACAATTGTTCTTTAATTAAGAAATGTGTTTCCTTGAGATAAACTTGTTTCTCTGCACCTATTGTGTGGAAAGCAAGGCTCCGGATTCAGAGAAGACTTATGTTTTGGTTTCCAAGTCAGTTTTCTGTTTCTATAATGACAGCCTCTTGTTGAATTTTCCTTGACAAATGGAAGCTCTAGTCTGAACTTTCAATTACATATGTGGCAGTGGCTTTTCTTTGCTGCTTTTCCTTTATGAATTGTCTCATAGAAGACAAGAAATATGACAGGAATGGTATCTATCAGGTTTAGCTTCTCTCCCTCTCTCTGCAGTCCTGTGTTGTTGTGAAGTGTGCGGCTTCATCCCATCCCCTGCAGCCCCTTCTGCCTCACTCTTTGTCTTTCGTCCATGGCTGGTTGCTGCAGTGTGAAGAAAATGTCTCCTAGATCAAAAATAAAAATTTACAATTTTTGCTGCTGCTGTTCTTGTTTTGGATACTACGGATGTTGACCTCTAGGCTGCCTCCTAGTCAGATGGCCATTGTCTTCCTCTGTTCACTATTTATGAATGTTCAAGCAAAAACGCCTTCTTAAAAGTTAGGTGTTTCCTTGTGGGGTTCAGACAAGGCATCTTAATGCTTTCTTAGTTGTGATATTTGTGTTACAGCTAGCAGGGCTGTAGATACAAATGCCAGATTTTTATGGAACTCTAGCTTCTGTAGACACAGTGAAAACAAAAATTATCTTGGAGATTTTAATTAATAGTAGTAAAGTAGGTAAATAACTAATTGAATACCATCTGTTTGCTTACATTGAGAATTAAAAATGTGTCTGTTATTTTGGGGAAAGACTATTCATGAAACAGAATATCTCCTTTCCAAGATATGGTCTTTACAAAACCATTTCTTCAACCTTGCAGCAGTAAAACATATATATATTTAGGGCATATATTCATTGTTCTATGCTTTTGCTTTGGGACTACCATTTTCAGTTGTTTGCTTCTCCTTTCCTTTTGGGGTTAAACAACCCAAAAAAGGCAAGGCAAAACAAACAATGTTGTAGCATCCCTCCTCTCTTCCCTCCATATGCCTCTGTGAGAGGGGATGGGGAGGAGCTGGGGAGGGCATGGGTTTGCTGAAATACCAGCTGTTCTAGGGGAGCCTGAAACAAATGCTGAATGAGAAAATCAAGGTGTTTGCAACACTAGGGAGGTTTTTTTTCCCTGTGCAAAAGGGCTAACTTCCACAACCAGTCTTGAAGCAAAAGCCAATTTTCATTCTGAGCAGCTACATGAAGTACATAGGGTGATACTTGGTGATCCAGGTCAGTAGTTGGAGCACTGATTAAATGAAAATGTGAAAGTTTGAATGTCACAGCAAACAAGAAAAACTACCCTCGCCCCAGCCAAGCAAACAAAAAAACTCTTGTGGTTTCCATGGTCTTCCTTCCCCTCATATGTGGGTGCAGGTGGGAAGGGGAGAAACTCAAGTGTAGTATTTGTCTGCATGACAACCTGTGTAGTTTTACTTAGATTTTTATTACGTAAATACTGGATTTTTTTTTTAAATTGTGTAAAGCAGAGATTTTTTTTTATTGGAGATTATAGATCAGAATTGAGGACTGAGGATTGAGTGTAACTGCAGTTGAACCTTTTGTTATGGATGGCTTGTTCATTCATAGGTTTGTAAAATACTTTCGCTGGTTTTTTTTTAAATGAATCTTAACTGTAATAGCAATATTAACAGTATGGTTAATCAGCCAATATGTAAATGTCCCCTTCTGTTAGCATTTTTCCTATTGTTTTTCTGAAGTTAATTTTTTAATTTCCTGCAATGTTGTTGACAAGCATTTTATAGCAGTTTATAATAGACAAACACAAGTTTTTACAATGCCATCTTTTTAACACTACTTAAGGAATTGTTGCAAGATTTTCCACATGCTGGATAAACCACCTAACTGTTCGTACACAATTTCTGTGATATTTGCCTGTGCTTTAGGCTAGAAATTACATCCTAATTTTCTTCAGCCAGGATCCAGCCAGGCCTCCATGATTAGTACAGCTCTGACAAATCAGTATTTGATTAAATGGATCTTCTGAAGAAACAGACCTGAGTCAGAGTGCTAAAAAAGGGGGGTGGGGAGATAATAAATGGATAAACATTGCATGTGACAGTGATATGGAAACTGTGATCACTGGAAGATGTAGCTGTTGCAGGAAAAGCCCACAATGAAATTCAACTGCTAGCACAACTATGTTGTAAAAAATCAAACTTTTAAAGTCAAGTTAAATGCTGGCTGAGGGGCTTTGCCTCAGAAGAGTCTCTACTAAAGAGTAAAACTCTTAAGTGACTTGGTGAAATGCTGCTTGTTCAGGACTCTTAAACGTGGCTGGATTGGAGCCTGTTTTTTTGTGAAGTTCAGGACCTTTGTATGAAAGGTAAATTCAAGTATTTCCAAAGTAACTTACTTCCATTTTGTAGTAGCCTATGAGGTGACAGACTTGAGCGGTCAGGGAGGTTCTGAATGAAAAAGCAGTTCTACCAGTGAGTACTTAGTAGAGAGACAGATGTGTACTGAAGAAATTTGTGGGGATTTTGTTTTGTTTTCCTTCACCCAAAGGTATGTTTCCCAAGAGTTATAACTAAAATATTCAATAATATTTTTTTGTATAGCATCCAATAATGCAATGGCTGGACTACAAGGAGGTGGCGGAGTAACTGGGTGGATGCACTGGATATTAGCAATAATTCTGACACTGTGGAGTCACCAGATCAGTGGACAAGGACAAGGTAAGTGAAGATCTTTTACTACAGTTTTCCATTTGCTCAATATTGTGTAGCATTGCTTGGAGAAATGAGGATGTGTGATAAAGTGCTGAACTTGTGTGAACTGCTGACAAGAAGTAAGAATACCAAAGTTTGAAGAACTTCAGCTGAAAAGTCAAATGTTGTTTGGAAAATGATGTCTTTATGCCTTATGGGATTATCCAGATGCTTGAATCTGTTGTGCTTTGATTGGAGTGGGTCTTGAAATGAAATAAACCTCCCATTGTTATCAGTTGTTGGCTTTCTAGGTGTTGAGAAGTAGTTGTTGAAGCAATTATAGACATGGATGCTTTGCATTACTCAGCTGTGATATCTGCAATGAACATACAATATTCAGGCTTTTGCAGTGCTATAAATATTTTTCCATGCTGTGTTCCTGACTCACTCATGGTGGTGCATAATAACAGCTGCAAGAATGCAGACAGGCAAAGAAAGCCTAGTTTCTTGAGTTTTTAATTTTGAAAAATGAAGTATTATTGCCTGTTTCTGATCTGAAGGCTGTACCTAAAGGCTGGTAACAAGAGAGGTAATAACAGCTTATTGTATTTTTTAAGATATATTTAGTATAAAAGATGCTTGCGTGTTGTGTCGAATTGGGGTAGGGGAAAATCAGTAAGTGATAATTTTGAGGCATTGAATTTAAAGGGAAGTGGATAGGCATTCCTTTTTGAGGTATGTCAGGCCAGCTTTAAGGAAGTACGTGTTACAGGTGAGCTGAGATTTCCATATCTCAAGTGGGAGAAAAGGCTGTACTTTTTCCAACTACAGGCTATCTGCCCTATACTAGTGTAGTCAATGGCTACAATCGTGATGCTGGCTAGCGTATGTAGCCTGTGTTAGGTCTGTTCCCCTGCGCAGTTTGGGCAGAAGTAGTAGTTCTTGTTGTTGGAAGGATAGTGGTGTTTACTCTTGCATGGTGCAGTTGTAGGTGTAGAAATTGGACGTAAACTGTGTGCTGCAATTCTGCAGGAAACTTCTGCAGAACTTCATGTTGCCACTGCAGATACTAAAAGCCGACCTTGCAGTCCATAGAGCACTTCTGTAGGGTAAGGATTATGAATGTTTTGTAGCTGATCACCAGGCATGCAGAGGAGATTTTTCTGTGATACAAACTGTCTTTGTACAAAAAGGCGAGTTGGTTTTCTAAAGATTTTTTTAAAAAGCTTCCATTTTGACATTATAGTCTTTGACTTGGAAAAACATCTGTTTGAAGACAGACTTTTTGTGGTATTGTGCTAAGAACGTAACAGGTATGATAAAGTTTTGCGGTTTCTGAAATACTGGTGAGTGGTGTTGGAAAGAATGGGATATTAGAAAGAAATACAGAAACAGTAACTTGAAAGAGTTTGTTTCCAAAGTGGACAACGTGAGGGCACTTGCACTGTAAAATATGCATTCCATGGTTCTAAACCTACTTTGAGTTTCTGGCTGATGAGAGGTATTGAAGATTGCAGTCTTCATCTGTGAGCTGATCTTTCAGTCATGTAGTTCTACATGTTTCTGTTTTCTAATAATTGCCAAAATAGAACTTAGAAAAATGAAACCTTAATAGTGTGATAAAGTATTATATTCTCTTTGAATGTAAAATGTCTTCCTAAAATTGGCAATAACTCTTGTTGGAAAAGGGATATGGACTTCCATCATGCTGTTTTGCTTTAATTTAAAATAAATTCGCTAGGTTGCAATGCAGCTTGTGAATATTAAGAAATACACTTAAGCAGACCCAGTGTAATAAAGCTGGCTGTGTTTCGGTCTTGGTAGACTTTGTACTCTGCTGTAATGAAGTTTAGTGTAGACTTCTGAGCATGCATGCTTATTGCAACTGCTGGTGGCTGCTTAAACCTTCATTTGAGAAATGTGAACTTGTAATCCTCTGAAGTAGTGAATTAAAAGCAAGGAACAAATATTTTCTTGGTGTAATTACATGCACAGGGTATTTGGAAAATGTGAAATCTCTAAGTTTCCAGATATATCCCTAATTTTGCTGTGGATTTCTGTTAATGTTTTTAAAGTAAACAGCAAAGCCCTTTGCATTTGACTTGTAGGAACCTGAGAAATGTAAAGGAAAACTTGAGTAGTTTGAGTAAAATTATAAAGGTTGAGTATTCCAAGTTTATCAGGACGATAGAAAATAATTATGCTGTGTCTGGGCATTGAACCAGAAGGATTTAAAAGCCATATGGCTGCCCTTAAAGAAAACAGCTTCTGAGTCACATAACTTCAATGTGAGTGGGTTGCTATGGAAGTTAGAAAGAAACCAACATTTGTTCCACTTCCATTTCCAATCTGAATAGTAAACTCAATTAAAAAACCCTTTGTTTTTCAAAGCTATTCCTATCTGTCTCTTTTTACCCACCATTTCCAATCTGAATAGTAAACTCAATTTAAAAACCCTTTGTTTTTTCAAAGCTATTCCTGTCTGTCTCTTTTTACACTTTAACCTAAGCCATTTTCTGTCTTTTGAGGCCTGTGGAGCTGCAACTTGCTCTCTGTGTTGCTCACCATTACTTCAGTCTACCCAGTGTACGTGTCAAGTGGAGACTGAAGTATGGAAGAAACTGTGTCTCATTTTATTCTGAGCTCTTGCACATTAGTCAAATGCGTAATTTTTAGTTTTGCACCCATTCTGCTTTTCTCACTTACCTGAATATTACAGGTTTACTCCTCTGTCTCCAAAACAACTCTGGCCTATATTTTACACTCAAGCTACATTTTTTAAAAGATAAAAAATATTTTTCTAGACTGAGCCATGAGTAATCTGAAGAATGTTTTGAAACAGTTACACTTGTTTCTTTTTCTTGGCCAACTTGGGGAAATCATGTAGTTGGAAAACTTAAGTTACTTGAACGGCAAGCAGACCATTACTGTTCCGTGGTATTCTCAAACAGTCTTAATATTGATACTTAATTTTAAGACAGATGATGAATAAGGAGTCATGGAATCTAATAATTTTCAGACTTGCAAAAAGAAGTGAATGTCCTATAACGTGTGGAATTTTGCTGTATAGAGTAAGCAGGTGCTCTCTTTGAAGCTCTGGAGACGCTGGATAAAACAGTGTCTCATCTCTGAAGCATGCAGGAGTAATGCTGGTGTACTTGAATGCATGCTTCCTGCAGAAGATCCTTTCAAATCTATTTTTTCAGGACTGTCAATGTACAGTGTTGACAGGTTGCTTGCTTTAATGATCAAGCATAAAGGCTGTGCAATGTGCTACAGCCAAGAGGCTTCAGAGCTCAAACCAAACGTGCTAGGAAGCAGTGAGTGTCACTGGCTGAGCTCTGACCCTCTGCCCGCAGGAATTTTTTTCCCCCCAATGCAGGGATATTTGGAGAAAATAATCTTAACTTTTGAGTAGAAACAATGTTGTAGGGGATACTTTGGGTTTTGCATTTGATAACTTTAACCAATGATGAAGCAGGTTATGCTCAGCCAGCATTACAGCTAACTTGGAATATAGAGGAGTAGATATCAATATACCTTCAGAAACAGTAAAAGGGAGTCTTAGCTGGACTTGAGAGAGTCACAAGGCTGATGCTTATAGCTGAAAACAAGCATTCAAATTACCTCACTTCAAACTCTTTTTGTCTGTGTTGCTGAGGAAAAACAAATGTGCCTCAAAATGTGCTCCAATAACAATGTCTTTTCTCAGTCCTGAAATCCTGAGATTACTGTGGCTGGTTATTGTGGGAAGGCAGGCAGATTGAGGATACCTGGGATTTCTTCACAAATTTAACCTTAGTAACTCATTTTGACTATGGACAGGATGTTGAAATATTGTGACAATTCTAAGTAGTTAGAAAATGAAAGACTAAGCTTTGGTATTTATTTTTAACCACTGCACATTTCTGTGGGATAAAGCAGCTGTGTGCGAGTAGCTTCCTCTTGCACAGCTGTTTGCTTGTCTGACAACTGAAGGAAAGAAATCTTTTATATATATGGAGTGTGTATATGTATACAGTTGTATAACATTAAATTTATAAATGACTAGTGATTTTGGTTTTTTTTAAAAAAAAAACCATAAAACACCGCAGAAGTCAAATCTGTATGTAGAAAGCAAGAGTCTTGGAACTGGTTCTAATTTCACACCTCGGCTAATCCTGATGCTGTACGTTGGCACTGTGGTGCCATGGCTTGCCTCCAGCATGGCCAGATCTGCCAAGTGCACATGTGTAACCTTACTCGTGACTCCCAATGTGAAGATAAGCAGCTCTGTGGTGGCACCGAGTAGGACCCAGGTGACATGGCTGCCACAGGGTAGGAAGGATGCCGCCTGGACCAGCCTTGTGTGAAGGGAGCTCAGGTAGCTAACAAGTCACCCAGCCCCTCCAAAGCCTGTGGTATAACCTACCAGTGTACGAAGGATTTGCATGCTCAGAAGAGGAAACTTGGGATCTGTTCCGGGTGCCTGATGTTGTGAGGTGATTTGCAGGTTTTCGTTTTAATGTTACCTTCCCCTATTTGAAAATCAGTCCTCTTAAGTCAGTATTTCAAACTAGCCTATTTTTTAAAAAAAAAAAAAAACATGCAAAGCCACAGGTAATCTACAAACACTTTTTTAAAAGTGTGCAATGTACATATAAAGCAGCTTTCCAGAAAAGGTCATGGATGCCTTGGTAGGTAATGTGAAGAATGTGAGCCAGCAGCATGCCCTGGAGGTGATGAAAATGAACTGCTTTGCCATGTGGCGTTAGCAGGAGGGTAGCAGACAGGCTGAGGGTAATTGTTGAACTCCTATATTTGGCACTCTCTTGGTATAAGAGGGATGATGGCAAAGTGTGGCAAGTGCATCTGAGGGCCCCAGAGATCACTGGGGGCTGGCAAACAGATGTGTGGGAAGAGTGAGTGAGCCTTTCCTCAAAGATGCACAAGAGCAGCGATTGTGAGGTGCAGCAAGGAAAATGAGAGACAAGGAGAGGATTATTCACTCTGCCTGTGATCAAGCACTGACCCAGGTTAACCAGAGAGGTTCAGGAATCGCCATCCTTGGAGATATTCAAGACTTGATAGGACAAGGCTCTGGGCAACCTGATCCAAATTGGAAGTTATCCCAGCTTTGAGCAGGAGGCTGGATCTAGCAGGAGGCTGGATCTATATGCCTTCAGAGGTCTCTTCCAACCTGATCTTTTTCCATGATTGTGTGAAAATGTTTATCTACAGAATAATTGCTCTTTTAAAATTAAGGTAAGTTATATGCTTCCTAACAAACCAGCAATATAATGCAACTGCCAGCAACTACAAAGTTACTGATTTTAGTAAAATCTTAGCCCAGTAACTGTCTGGAAGAAGTTACCTTTTATCTCTGTTTAAGAAGCAACGTATCAAACTGGTTTTTTGCAACTTACAGGAAGGTCATTCGATCAGTGAATTAAAGCGTCAGCTGCTGGGCAAGTTTACACTTAACATTGCTCACCATCTTCCCTCAAAAGGATTCTCACACCTCGACTGTTTCTAACAGCCCTTTGATATTCCGCCTTTCCTCAGACTACACCAGTGTGTGTGCACGTCCCATGTGAAATCCCATTCAGAATACACCGAGATGAAAAGTTTATTGCAATTCCTGCTATCAGCAGGACTGAAGTAGCAGTGGATTATTGGGTCTGGGACAGTGAAGAGGAGCAGCTATCCCTGGAGCTGCTCTGCTGATCCCTTCCTGGTAGCCCAGTGAGAAGGCAATGCCCTACTGCTGTTGGGCAAGTGGGGGTGAGGGGAAAAAAAGCTCTGTTGCAATTGCCCTTGAATCTCTGGATAGCCGCGCTTCCTCTCATTCGAAGCAGCAAATACAACATAAACACCATCAGATATTGGGGGGGAAATAAAAAAAAAATGCAGAAAAAGACTGAATAGGCTTGCAGACATCCTGGACTGGGTCAAGTGGAATTGCTGTTCCTGGTTTGAGTCTCTCTGTACTCTGCTCTGAAATATAGAACTTTTCCTTTTGGCTGGTGATTTAAATGGGGAGAGTTGCAATTGTTCCTTAAAAATGATGCATGCACTTGCAGACATATTAGAACATGACTTCTAAACATATGCAATATGTATTTTAGAAATTTATTGTATTTTGGAGAATACATGTGCTAGGGTAGGTTTCCTGTGATTAATCTAGTATGAATGGAACAGGAAAAGAAAATTTGTGGGGCAAGTCAGTGCCCACAAAAACCACAACAAAGTAGGAGTCCTAATACTGTGGTCTGTTATTTATGCTGGAAAAAGCTATTTTCTGGATAGCAAATAATTGGGGTGGGAGGCCTGGGGAGAGAGGTATTGCCTGCAGGAACTCCTGTACCCATTCCTGAATCATTCTGTAGTCCCAGCTTGCACCCTAAACTCTACTTAAATATACTGTACAACTTTTAATGAAAGGAATTCATCACCTACAGTTCATATCTCCTCCTAGGTAAGTAGGTACTAATGAAATTTATATGTACTCATAATGTGTCTCCAAAGATTATCAGAATGTGTTGTAGAATGTATTAAATTGTTTCAAAGTAACCAGTTCATATCCTTTAAATGAAATTGAAGCTCATTGCCAAAATATAAAAGTAATCTGTACTGCTCTCCTGTGAAGATTCCTATTGCAGAGAGCTGGTGAGCACTCCTTGGGATTCTGCGTCAAGACTCTTATAGACTGCTCTTTGATCCAAATTTAGATTAAATCCAGATGACAAACTTTAGCAATCTTTGCTTGTGCACTAGCACCTGTTATATATTCAGGTGGTATAGTAAGAGTAATTGAGACTAGGATAACCAAAGCTCTTCCTGGCATATTGTGTGTTACATTGTACTTGTTCCTTCCTTCTCACTGCTTCCTCGCTGTGGAGTTCTAGTAGATGTTTGAGTTAAATTGTGATGGTGAGGCTAGACCTATCTTCTGTATCCTCATAGTAGGTGTGTTAAAGGCATTTAGAGACATGATTTCTGTAGACACAACTAGCCCAAAACCTTTGTTCTTTGAGACCACGATGTACTGTGCTGGAAAGAATAGGAGGCATGTGTGTGAATGATACGCCTAAAACTCAGGTTCTCACTTCTGCCTATGCAAATTTGATGTTGCTTTTTATAGGTGGAAGGGAAAGGTGGTTTGTCTATATGTATAAAAGAAAAAACTCTTTAACTGCAAGGAGAGATCTTATTTTTCAGCAGTCTGTATTGGAGAGGTGGGGGGAGTTTAGCTTTAATGAAAGAAGCTTCAGCCTTAATACAAAGTGACTGCTGCCTGTCTCATAATAAAGTTTTCAAAATACATTTGAAAACACACTATCAGCATGTACCTTTACCCTATCAAAGTACCAGTAGTTTTTTTAAGCAATTGAACATGATTTAGCACTTAACCTTTATCTCTTGTACATTATGCAGCGTTGCTAATGGATAACAACACTATACTTTGAAGGAAGGATATGTTTTGTTTGTCTTTAATGGAATAGTTAATCTTAGCCACTTTACAATTGGCAAGTAGCCTTTTTTAAAAAGACTTAACCGATGATACATTACATTTGTGAAAAGAGGTCTGGTTGCCTACGTTTGTCTAGGCAACACCCTTTGCAGAAACTCTTGATAGAAGAGCAAACCAATAGAGTGTTTTGTTAAGGTATTCTCTCCTTGTGTGTGCTCCTGCCACAGGTATTGGCTAATTGAAAAGTGAAACGTTTGCTGCCTGCTTCAATCTAGCCACAGTATTAAACAAAAAAAAGCAACTGCACGCAGCATTTTGGAATGCAGCTGAACTCCTAAATGAGCTGTGGAATTTAAATTTGATCAGAAAGCATGCTTTGCTTTCAATCAATTATATTTCCATTTGTCATAAATCCTCCTTGCAGGCAAAGACACTGTGCAAAGTTAATGCAATCTACAAATATTGTATTTTTCTTTAGAATTAATCTTCATTGGCTTCCACAAAAAGTATAAGATACTAAGCATGCAGACATTCTACTTCGTGGCCAATAATCAGAAAATATTTCACATCGTGCCTATTTTGGAGAGATTCAAGATAAGTCAGACAACACACAATTAAACATAACCTATATAATCATTAAAGATTCCCCTACAATGTAATTTTTCAGAAATCATACAACAGAATGTAGGAATACTTTTAGCATTAATTACAGGAGGAGATAACTTGAGCAGACTACCTATTATTAATGATGAAGTAGCAAATTTGTGGTAATAGTTTATGAAACTAACAGGTGGTAAATAGGTAGCTGAGGACAAAAGGGTTCTTGGTACTGAAGTGACAAAACATGACATTTTTGGTATGAAGGGCTTGAAAACTCCAATGAAAACTGTGAACTATCTAAGCATAAATTTGGGTTTTCCTTATGAGTAGTTTGCATAAATTTGCCTAAGGTTATTTGCATGACTGTTTTATGACCTGAGAAGTATCCGCCTTTTCTGTGGACTGCATTTTCTGTAGCTGTTTTCCCCAGGATTGCTAATTTGTATCTTTGAGGGGTGAAAAATCTGCTTCCACTGAAAGGGTTTTGTGGGGAACAAGAAATTAATTGTTCCATGTTGGGCAGCAATACATAGGAAATTAGACCTGGTGTAGGAGACAAGACCTTTCATTCTTCAGGTATTATGTTCATGTTGCATACACAGAGTGCAGGTATTCTGTTGGTTTTCAGTTCTCCTAGCTTAGCAAACCAAAGATCAAGATGACAGAGGTAAGGGAGAGCAGGTACAGAGCGTAGTTTTACCTTCTTAGTAGAACTTGTGCTGCAAAAGTAGATGTTATATTTTTATTACATGAAAAATTAAGAGAGACAATCACACTGTTAAACTCTAGAATTAATGGTCTAATACAGTTCAAGCTTGAGGAAATTTAATGTGAAGGATACTAAAAGGTTAGTTATGGGCTGTAAGTAGAGGAAGTGACCTCAAGTTGCACCAGGGGAGGTTTAGTTTGGACATAAGGAAAAATTTCTTCACTGGAAGAGTTGTCAAGCATTGGAACAGGCTGCCCAGGGAGGTGGTGGAGTCACCATCACTGGAGGCATTTAAAAGACATGTAGATGTGGTGCTTGGGGACATGGTTTAGTGGTGGACTTGGCCATGCTGGGTTTACAGTTGGAGTTGATCTTAAAGGTCCTTTTTGGACCTAAAAAATTCTGTGATTCTATATAGGAAGAATACTTCTGAGAGCAGGTGTGTGTGTGGTTGGTTGGTTTGTTTTATATAGAAGGTTTGGTGTTTGCAATCTGCAACCAGTTAAATAAATCCTCAAGAACTGATTTCCAGAAAGCTTTAATTTTGAATAATGAAAACTTTCTAATCAATGTAAGTGAACTTCAGATGTCATCTCCTGGAAACAGGCTTTGATGCAGATAACTGTTGATGCTGCTGTGGCACTTGCTGCTCCAGGTGAGCTAGAACTTGCCCCTCATCATGTAGGAATTAAAAATGATCCTATGATCTTAGCGCCAAACTCCAAAAAAGTTTTTGTATTCTTTTGTGAAATGTAAATTTACTTATTGGAAAAGAGAATATTAATAAAAACACCACTTGATAGAATTTTAAAAAATAGTTTCACTTGATATCACTTAAAGTAAATCTTTCATTTTTGAAAATATGGTGTTCTTGATATTTTAACAGAATGTATGAGGTTTCAAAAATGTTCTTGGCAGTCAATGTGGTAGTAAGCTTCATAAAAATAATAAAAATTGGCAGTGAAGAGAATGATACAATGCATGTAGTATAAAACACTTAATCCTGGAACTTGTACAAGTACGAAGTGTCCTAATGTATATTTATTGAGATACAGCTTGGAGTTTTATTTATGCTCAGTTTAAAGTATTTCAGGATTCAGTTGTCTGTCCTTTTTGTATATGCTCCATTTTAAAAAGTTACCATACCCATAAACTCAAGTCTTGGTGAGTTGAAATGAACATCTAAAAAGATACTCTGGCAAGAAGCTCATAGTTCATACAAGCTTGTTTAATATGTTGGGTAGCTGAAATAGATCTGGTTTTAAGCAAGATTTCTTCTACTTTTCAGCTGCTGTTTGGGGTTTGCTTCTTCCAACATTAAAAAAAAAAAATTAAAACTCAAACAAATGCAACAGCGAAGTCATTTTATTCTCTTTAAAAACAGAACTCCCCATAAACAAGTGCTGTGAAAGCTTTATTAGAGTGAAAATACCAATCCTGGATTCCAGCGTTAATAGCTACTTTGCTACAAGTTCAGCATTTGCCTGTCTTCATGCTGTCAGCTTCCATGCTGATTGAGTGACACTTGGGAAACAGATATTAGTGTTTTCCTTCTGCGACTTGCTGTTTTGTGTTTAGATCCTCACTTCTCCAGGAGGAATACAGCCCAGCAAAGATTTTGGAATGGCAAACCTTGACTGAAAAAAAGCCAACAAAAATATCTCAAGAGTTGTCTTGACTATTGGTAACCAGAACAACACCAAATCTCAACTTCCAAGAGAAAAAAAGAAAAATCTGGGAAAACTGTCAAAACTTGTCTGCTTAAGTAATGGTCAATAATTAATGAATTGTGTGAGGATACAGAAGGGACAGGGAGCGGGATGAGAATTGGGAAGTGACATCCTTGAGAAGAGTGAAACAAGGTTAAAAAGTCATCAGTAGCCCTTCTAGCTCTGCTTTGAATAAAATCGAGCGAGGAACCGAAGACTATTTAACTGCAGGCCTGTAGTAATACAAAGGCGGAGTGTCCTATGCAGTACCTTGCATGTAATTCAGTTAACTGAGACTTACACAGAGTCCCACTTAGATCCATTTCAGTGCTCACTCTGGAGGTGAATTATTTTTTGAAGGTCTTGAATCTTTCTGTATCTCAACACCAGTTATGGAATACATCCAGTGATCACCATCTAAGATTTTTTTAAATTATATTGTTTGGTTATACTTATTAGGTGACATTTTATTAAAGTGAGGAGCTTCTCATTAACACTCTGTTCAGGAACAGTGGTCTTCAAAGGATTATCTCAAATGTATTAGATGAAGATGTTCAATGATTTGCAATTTCACTACAGTCTTTCATTCACAGCTTAAAAATTGCTGGCAAATGCACAATTAATTACATAATTTAACTTTGACAGCTCATTTCTGGATCAGGTAAAATAAGTCACAGCTTTCTTGTCTTGTTAAATGATGTTTCAGTGCTTTGTGACTATACTTCATAGTTGTAGGGTCATATCATTAAAAATAGATGGGTAAGAATGTTGTTTCCATTATCCTAATGTGTAGTAGAAAATGCAGATTATTTCTTGTCTGTTTAAATCTATTACTGTCAAAGTGAATGCTTTCAATTTTCTTAGTCTACATTAAAGGTAGAGGATGAATAGCATCTACTATTTTTTTTTTTACTGCCAAAGTTCAGGCAAATGGTATCAGACACATGTCTTTCAATTATATAAGTTAAAAAGAAACGTTTATTGAGAAGAATTGAAGTTCTATTTTACTGCTAAGAAATACTGTATTGTAAAGTCCAAAGCATGCTATTCTCTTTATGTTCTATCTGCAATCCATATTTCTTTAATGATCAATGCCAGAGGTTTTTTTACTGGTAATAAATCATGAATTTTCTTTATTATAGAACAGTAGCCTGGGGAATTTTTTCCATGTATATTGTAACACTGTAGATACATATGTTCATGCCAAGCACTTTCCCCTTACTGCCTGCTGGTTTGATTTGCTACAACATTTTATTATTTATTAATTTGAAATGAACGGATAATCCCATTTACATGAGATGTCTGTTCCTCAAGTGCATATCAGAAATTTGCCTTCAATAGTAACAAATCGCCTGGTATAAAACTCTTTGTTTTTTATTTAGAATAGCCTAAAGCTCCCAAGGGAACTTTATGGGAAACTTGAGGCTTCAGGTTTTACAAAGTTTGTACTTAGCATTGTCCACATAAATTTAAAGGTTTGGGAGTACTGTGTGAAAGATATTTCACTTTTTATTTCCTTAAAAATCTCAGTTGAAGCAGCAAACTGTATAAGATGTTTAGTTGTTTGTAGAAAGCGGACAAGAGTTCTCAGAGTGGCTGAAGTTGGAAGGGACCTCTCAAGGTCACCTCTGCCAACCTCCCCGCTCAGTGTGGGCTCAGCCAGCACAGGCTGCCCAGGACCAGGCACAGACACCTGTGCTATAGAAATATTTTGGAGATGTAGTATTGTTATTGTCTCTAGATTATCTTAAAAAGATGTGAGGGAGGCCATTTGTTATTCTAGTTGTAATTTTGCATATTACATTATGCATGTGTGTGACAGGCAAACTCGGTGTGTGTTGATTGTTTCACTGGGCTATCCGTCAACTAGAGAATGAGTTTAACAAATATGTTCTCTTGTACAAATCAGAAAGCAGATGCTGTGCTTGAAGTGCCACTGTACACAGCATGAGCTTATACATGTCTGTTAAGAAAAATAAACACAAGTATGACAGGTTTTCATGTGAAACTGCTAATTTCATCTGACAGGTCACACTGTCATTATCTCTGACTTGAAATGCAGTGGCAGCATTGTTATCCCATCACTCTTCCAAATGTTTCTGTCTTATGGACGCTGCATATTGGAGTAAGATGCTTGTTGTGAGGAATCCTTTGTTTTGGCTTCCAATGTGCTTAAATATGCTGAATTCATAGCATGTAGAGCCTGCCCCTGTTCAGCAAAGCAGGGGGATACATGCTTTAGCTCTATTCAAATCTATGAAGGCTAAGATTTTCACAATGAAGTATAAGAATATTTTGTGGAATGGGCACCTTATCTGATGGAGGTTTAGCTTGGTCAACAAAAGGTTTACAACCACAAGACAAAAAATTTAAATTGTATGCAAAAGTCTCTTCATTTATTGCATGTGGCTTTGTGTTAAGGTTTACTATTTTTCATGGCATAAATATCGAATCCAGCTTCAATAGTCATTAACCCTGTGTGCAGTTGATGCATCTATTTCTTCGATGAAAAAGAACTTTATCATTTCAGCTACTTGATTTGTCTTGTTATCTTTTTACATGAGAAATTCTGCTTTCCTTCATCCCAAATGCTTTTAAAGAACTAATTTCATAATTCTATGTTTTCAAGTTGCAAATGAATGATGGGTAAATGTGATGAGGGGCATCAGGCACACAGGCCATAGGTAACTGAACGTATGCATGGTTTAGCTTTATGTGGGCTCTCCAATACGATGGCCAGCTTCACTTTTATTAACGTAGCAAGCAAATAAATCTAAATGTTTAAAATTGGCTAAGTGTCTGATAAGAATATAATTCAATAGAGAAACATTTGACCAGTTTTGGGCCCCTTGGTGTTATGCACATGGTCTTTCTTCATATCAGCTCTGATTGAAAGGAGTGTTGTGAGTTATGCTCTCTACCACAGCTGACTCATAAATCTTGCCATTCTTGAATCCTGTCTAATAGATTCCTTGGTCCTTTACAAGGCCGGCCACTGAGAAGGCCTGTGGCTTTCTGATGACAGATTGCATGAGTTTGAAGTTGGGGGTTTTTTTCCTTCTAAAAAAGAAACTCTGCATATTCCTCAGAATTTTCTAGATCTGATGCACAGAACACTTCCAGAAACAACATAAAAATGGTAGCATTTACACATTTCTTCAGGGATGTCTGTATTTTAAAGTGTATGTAACTTGGGGTGTGGGGTTTTTTGGCTAACGTGGACATAAATTATCTAAAAACATTAATATTGTGAAAATGTTACTAAGCAGTTGTTAGAAGAGGTGGTTCTTGCTGAGGTGGTGCTGGGAAGTAATGCGTTCTAATTAAATTCCACAGAAAAATCCAGAAAGCATTTCTGTGAGGATGCTTTACAAGCTTGCTGAAGGCAGCAGTCTCCTCTCACCGTAAAAGCATGAAAACAAATGGTTCTAATTCTTCTTGTTTTTACAGTAATAACTGTCATAGGTTAAAATAGATATTTCCATTAGACCACATGTATTAGGTTAGCTTAGCTTATTGAGATGTAATAATGACTTTCCTGCAAGCATGAGGAGGCAAAAAAAATTAAATTAATATCAAAGGAAGCTGCAAGTACTTTGTAAGTGAACAAAGACAGAAGTTAGTCAATTTTGTATTAAGGATGGTGATTTTTTTAAGCTCTTTCAACTTATCAACACCTGGAAGCTTTCTTGTGGAAGTACACAAGTTTCACATCCGTAAACTCCTGTGTAGCTTAGATAATACAGTTCATATAGATCATACAAAATGCATTAAAGTTTAAACCCTTTCCACTAATCCCTTGGAATTAATCTACATTTCTTTCTAATCTCCAGTAGGTCCTTGCACCTGGAGTTGAAAAGCACTGACCTAGATCATCTGACAGCATCTTTATGATTTCCAGAGCTGATGATACTTTAATTAAATGTCTAATATTTTCATCTTTCAAGGCAGCAGTGAGAAGGCCTTGAAGAGGCCTTTGGGGGGAGTGGGGGCGTGATATGGATTTATAACCCTTCTGTCAATAAGATATAACTCTAGCCTTCCTCATTGGCATGATGCCAGCATATCTTAGACTTTTTTGCTCTGGACTCCTATATTCACTTTTTGTTAAATCTACTATGGTACCTACTAACCTGTTTATGTGTAGGTGTAAGTGGATGGACACAACCAGTGAGTTGTGCAAGCAATTACCATCCTTCCTACATGCTGTATAAGAAACTGTTTGGGGTTTTTAATCCCTTAGAGGGCAAAAGGAGGTCTGTAGCTATGGTAACACAAAATTTAATGCTTTTTTTACCTTAGGAGTAATGTTTGATTATAAACTGAAATTAAGTAGTGGCATGTGCTGTTTGGAGACTGGCTGCGGGCCTTGTCTTCAGAGAAACTTTTCTTTGTATCATACTGAGAAATCCCACATATAATCAAACAATATTCATTTTATTGCATTTTATTGATAGCTCCAGGCAACAGGAAGAATTTCATTATTTAAATAACATTTATGTAAATTCTTAGTTTACGTAGCTGTCTTCCTCCAATGTGTGATATGTAGGAATACAGTGGGGAGAATTTACTTACCCTTCTACTGAAATAATATACAAGTATGTGTTACTTTTATTTGGTAAAGTTAGGGTAGTAAGAAAGTTAAAGTACTAGTAATGATTTTGCTCATGTTTCTGGGAAGATACTAAATGCTGTGCCCTGTCTTCCAAATGTACAATATGAGTAGAGACTAGAGAAATGCTATTGGCAAAGTAAGGCAGCCGTACCTGTTGTATTAACTTGCCCAAGTTGTAAATAAGGCACAGCACTGGTGTCCCCCAGGCTTTCAAACCAAATCGGTCTGAAAGCAGTGGCTCCTGGCCTTGGGCACCTAGGATCATCTCCCTAAGCAGAAGCATCTTGCTTGTTGGCCTTCCATGGTACCCAAGACTGGGATGTCACTTTTGCTCCTTCTAGCCAGCATCTCCAGCCATTACATGTGGCTCCCGTTGGTTGTGTGTGGGCTTCTTGCTTCATTTTGGGGGAACAGAGCAGTGCAAAAGTATTGAAGATTTTTTTTTTTGCCACCTCTCCCTGGGGAGACCAAAGCATGGCAGTGGCTCAGCTCCTTCCACAGCTGCCAGAGCATCCACCTTCCCAACAGGACATCTCTGTCTGCATGGGTTTTCCCCTGGGATAGCACAGAGTTGCTGGCACTGTAGGGTTGATGTGACACCGTGCATCTGGCACCATCACCACCCATCTCCACCCCAGACCTTCCTAACCTCTCTCTCGCTCACATACATGTCTTGAAAATGTGTCTTGATGTTTAATTCATAACATGAAGCCTGCGATTAGGGGAAAGTAGCTGCCTCAGATTTGGAGCTGGAGGATCTGCTATATCAATTTATATACTTAAGTTAGGCAGGGACTTGCCATCAAGTGTTTTGGCAGGGGACCAGCTAAGCATTACTGTCGCATTTGATTCTTTATTAGGCACTGTAAATGGATATTGGAGTTCAGAGAAAATAAGATCTAGCATAAATACTGGCTTAATTTGTGTATGTTGAATGGGTTTACACCAAGCTTTGGCTTGTTTACTTTCAATTAGATACAGTATGGAAAAAGATTTATGTGATAATCCATACCAAAGGGCCAGTTACTAATGAAGACATTGGTAATTCTATGAGTAATTAAATTTCATCTGAGCTAATTACTGAGGTATTCTAATTCAGAAGCCTCTAGCCACAAATATTGAAAATCCATTTATTTAACTCAACTTTTACTTAGTTTGTTGCACTAGTTGATAATAAACATTCAATTCTGTAGTATTTCCCCTGGGTCTCATCTTCTCCTCCCTTTCTTGCTGTGGGTGTGTGTCCACAGATACTTCCTTTCTGTCTGAAATACAGTAGAAAATGGTCTACACATCCAATTACACATCTTATTTGTATGTGATATTTATCTTATTGTGATATGTAAAGCTTGTTCTAGTAGCTATAATGTGGTCATATGTGACTAGAGCTGATGGCAGAACCTAATGGGAAAGGAAACTAACTTGTTTATAATCAATTCAGAGTTTGGTTGGAGGGAACTTAATCAAAAATCTTAAATAGTTAAGGACCTGATTCTACTTGCGTTTCAGCAAAGTTTACAGAGATTTTATTATATTACTTGATGACATAAATAACATGTCCGCTTTTTTCCCTTGAATGCCTTTTGCAAAATAAGGCTTTGTGTTGTCTTGGGAGCAAAATGGAGAACATAGCTTGTGTGCTCGCTTCCATTCCCAGATAGAGCCTTACTTGAAATTCTCTTCCATAAGCTCTCTATAAAGGGTTTTATTTACAAGGTAGCACCTGCAACTTTTTCTGATCATTTATGTTATTAGAATAGTGATTAAACTTTTATGTTCTGAACATTTGATTAAGAATTGCTTGCTATATGTTCTACAAATAGCAGTATTTTCTTAGGTGCAGTTCTAATTTCTTTATTAGCATCACCAACACTGCTCTTTAGAGAATTGCTGTTCCTAGTTTAAAGAAACCAAAACTTTTTACAGTGATTTCTTGATTGCCTGATACAATGTTTTAAAAGTTACTTTTTAAAAAAAACTTCACAAGGTTTTTGTTTTAGTATTCACCATTATTATTCAAACTACTTCATACACATTTTCTGTGATCAAATCTACAGTTGACTCTTGACAGAACCAAAAGGGATTTTTGTAGCCCATTTGCAAAGCAATATTGACCCAAGCACATTCTTTTCTGACTATGCTCTCCTTTCTGTAGTCTATCTGGTAATTTATCTACTCTTTTTGTATTGCTACTGTTTTCTCTATTTCTGTGTTGTCTGTACAGAGTAGTGTGTGTATACATATTTTTTTAATACTGTATTTATGATGAGCACCTATCCTATCATGTTTCTGTCATTCCCATAGCATTTTGCAGTCTGTAACAGTATTTCAGGTTTCACAATTTTGTTATCTAAATACGAACAAATTTTAGTGAAATCCACTTCTGATAGATTATGACTTATTTCCTGATAAATTCGTGTTCTGTCTTTGTCTATCATCACCAGATGATTGTTTTACTTACTATAGAGTGCTTATTCTCTATCTTTTTGTCTACTGTCCTTTCTTATTCAGTGGAGTATTTTTAGGAGGAGATTGCCTACTCTATTCCTGCATCTGTCTCATCAAGAAGGGGTAATTTTTTTTAAATTGTAATTCTTACCTCCTTGACAAGTATCCTAAGCCACATGACCATTAAATCAGTGTGTTGTTTTCCCTTTTCTGAATTGTGACTAAATCTAGATGATTTGTTTCCCTGTGCTAAACAACCAAACTCAAAATGAAGCACTTGTTTAAAACAAAATTAAATAAATTCTGTCAGTTTAAATTATTAAGATCTTCTTCATTTTTAGTTTTCCTTTCATTGGTTTTGCTACCACACTGGGAAACTGGGTATTTGGTCAGCCTGGTAGAGTGGGGACACACCCTTTATCATCATGACTATGGGATGTATTGCTGCTGAGGAAGTAGAATATACATGAAGATGTTTGACTATGTTTTGCTGGTACGGGATGATCTCTTATTTTGAAAAGCTATAAAAGGCTGCCAGGTATTTCAGGAGTATGCCAAGGCTCAAACTGGAGCTGACACATTGTTAAACCAAGTAAACAAAATGAGTACTAATAAAAACCAAAGTACTGAAACAAATTTTTTATTTTACTAAATGCTAAGCAGTGAAACACAAGACACTACATTTTAAGCAAAGCCTGCATTTTCTTCAAACTACTAATGGTATTTTTGGGTAGTAGTACATTGCTTTAAAATGTTTTCCTATAAAGGTGATGCAAAAGAAATATTACTACCTTGTCATGTGTGTCTAGTCCTGGTTGGAAGGAAATCTGTGTCTTCAGAAACTAGAAGTTCTGAAGATCCGTTTTTTGAAACAGGTTGAAATCATTCCTAGTGTTACTGATTAATATTTTCCACCAGCAGTGCAATTGGAGGCCCTGAGAACTCTGCTAGAAACTACTGATAGAAACCCACATGGGTCTCCAGGGCATCCATCTTCTGCAGGGGCCAGCTCCTTTCGTGGCTGTGCAGTGAGGTATCCTCTCGCCTTGGTTTTAACATGGGGGACCTCTGTCCTTGTTGAGGAGCTGTACCCAACTCTAATGCCAAATGAAAGGATAACATTTTGTTACATACGGTATTTTTGTTTGGCGTTAGAGCTATGGGCAGTCCATGTGTGAGAAGTTGCTCTGATGGAAAGGTAGGCTTGAACTCAAATTGTGAAAATTGCCAACAATGTTCATTTTGCAAGTTAAAAAGAAGTGCGACTCAACCTATTTGCTATGCTACTTCTCATAAATAATTCAGAAATGGGAATTTCAGTTTTCAGACTTCTCTGTAGTGTGCTCACCCACTATTCAACTTTCAGCCCCTTTAAAAATCCAATCAGGTTAAGAGCATTTTAATGCACTTCTAATATGTGCATTACCCAGAATTTTAGATTAAAGTAGAAAATGGGTCCTTGTGACTGTTGTAAGTGATGTTCAAGGGTTACTTTAGGAATGATAAAACTTGTTCCACTTACTGCATGTTGTGGTCGAAATACTTTCCAATTTAAAAACACATCCTCCAAAGATTACGTTCAGAACCGAGAAGTTTACATACCGTATGCTTTGACCTGCTCTGGAGACAGTTAAGTCAAACCAAGTCATTTTACTGCTAGTAATTGTGAAGACCACAGCTTGGCACCTTTGAACAGAAGGTTGGTTCATAATAATTATGCAGTGAATATAGCTGTGTGATCCCTGCAGTGCTCTGTTGTTGTTTTATGTGGCAGGTGCTCAGGCACTGAAGTGATGGGCAACCATTTAAAAGTCTTGAGAGAAACAGTTACATAAATCCAACTGAGCTGACTAATTCATTGTAAAATGGCTTCTACTAGTTTGAATTAGTCCTCCTGCTTCAAACAAATACTTCTTTCCTCCTGACGCTTGGTGACTGAGGGATGAAAACAAAAATGATCTGTAGCAGCAGAGTGATCAATGTTACGATGCACTGGTTGATCCTAAAGTTGAATGAAGGTGGAGTTTCTTGCTTTTGCAGAAAAAGGGAAAGCAGCAAAGATCAGAATCGACTGGCCAACTCTAGTGGTTCAGATAATTTGGAAAATGAAAAGTAATTGCAAGCAAAAAAAAGGTGATGTGTTATTTGGTGTGTTTGGATCTTTACTTCGATATGAACTTCAAACAATAAATGAAAGGAGAATTGTAAGAAGGGGGGCAGGAAGGTTCCACTAACTGGCAAGTGGCATGTAATATTGTGGATTACTAGTTAAATGTACTTCTCTTGAAGTTAGCTCTTCTCTTCAGGTATCCTGTAACTGGTGGATGGAAAAGGCAATACTAGAGCATGTCTTTGTTTCATCTTATTTTTTGTCATAAGAACTATACATGTGCAAGTGCTCAGAGAGTACAAAAAAGTTACAAAAATGGTCTATAAGAAGGTGGAAAAGAACTGGAGGTAAACTTCACAAACCATGTTTTCATGCTAAAATCTTTATCTGTGAGTTTGTTTTGACTTTATCACTTTTTATTTAGAGTATAGTCATAAAACTAACAAAGTGACTGATTGGTTCACCTTCATTTTAAAGACCTGTTTGCTAAGGGGAAAAATGAGAGATAAGCACTTTAATGGTAAGGTCCTAATGATTCTGTCAGGCATGGAAACAACCTGTAAAATTAAGGGGAAATTAAGAAAAAGCCTGTGAAACTAAGGGGAATCTTTTTGTTGACTTCACTGGGGCCTTCTTAGTTTAATATTAAACTTACAGTCACTGTAAAATTATTAAACTGAAAATAAAACTGGAGTTACCTTTTGTGGCCTTGGTTTGAAAGGCTTTGGATAGACTATCACAATGGCTTCCCTTGCATTTAATGTATGTGACTTAATATGTTAAGACTTAGGATTTATCAGCATAAAATGGATTCAAGTCATAGGCTTATAAATGAAATACAGCAAATACAGCTTTCTGATCAACCCAAGTTAGTGATACTAAAGTGCATGCCCCGTGGTAGTGTCCTTAGGTGGTATATCTTTTTATGGGGAAATTATTTTATATATTTTGTGGAATTCAAAACCACTTATTTTCTTATATGAAAAATATATCCAATATTGTTATGTGAAGTATTTATATCTGAACTTTGTATTCTTTGACCTGAGGCACTCTTTAGGCAAAGAGGAATATTACAGCGCATCCATCTTTGGAGATGTGGAGCTGTATTGCAGTACCTACTCTGGTTTAAGGTAGAAAGCAAGCTGTCGTTCACTAGTTGTAGAGAAGACCATTTCTCAGTGCTGCTAAGCTTGTCTCCTATCCATTTTTAATGTCTTCACAGCAGTTAGTGACTGTCAGATTTTTTTTTCCTTTTCCTTCCTAATGCAGAGCACTTCTGAAGAAATTTCAGCTTTTATTCAAATAAGTTAGGCTTGATACAGGTCTGTAGTGTCAGGTTGCATTTGGATAATTTTCTCATGCTACTACTTATTTTCCCAAAATGTTTGCAGCATTTCACAAAAGTCAGAGGGTGAGGGAAATCTTTTTTTTTCCTACTTCACATGTGAGTGCCTTGCTCTGCTTTTCTCTACTGGATAGGCAAGGCTGATGCTAGTATTAAAACAGACTCAATCGTGGGAAATATTTCTACCACAGTCATTGCTGCAACTGAAATATGAACGTAGCAAAATTGTACTTCTGAATGTTAACATTAGTGATGATGTCTGATACATTTAGTGTTCTCTAACATAGGTCTGTGCCTTTCAGGTAGGTAGTTCAAATATGCATGTAATTGCATTGTACAGGAGTAAGGTAATACGTGTTTGAATAACTGCAATGATTTTCACACACGTGGGTGACAAATCGTGGGCTACTAGAAATATTTGAATAGAACTATCCTGTTATCAGCATTAACAAAATACTCCAGAAATTCCCATTTTAGAGTCCAATTTTATTTGAAAATTTAACTAGTTCTATTTTGCTTCTTTGAAATGCACAGAGAATGGACAATTTCATTGAAAGCAAAACCTTTTGCTTGAATTAGTATCCATAAAAACTAGCAGATAGCTAATAAACATCAGATGAATTGTAAAAAACTTTTCAAAGAAAACTGAAAACAAAAGAATGCAGTAGCATGAACTAATACGTAAGAGCTGATTTAATTTCTCTTCCATGTCTCTCCATCTTATTCTATTGAACACATGTTTAGCAGCTTCTAGTTTTTATTAAAATAGGTTTGAAAATTCAAACTACATACTTCACATATCTTGAAGAAAATTAATTTTAACCTGTTGAATAAATATTGAATGTATACTATTATTTCTCCAAGCTAAGACTTTCAGCTTCAGTCCATGTTGGTAAGCAACTGGTAAGGTATCTTTCAATAATGTTTTGTCTGAAGACTACAAATTAAATCTTTCTCCAATTCTATAAGCCAGAAATATTGAATGTATACTATTATTTCTCCAAGCTAAGACTTTCAGCTTCAGTCCATGTTGGTAAGCAACTGGTAAGGTATCTTTCAATAATGTTTTGTCTGAAGACTGCTTCAAATTAAATCTTTCTCCAATTCCATAAGCCAGTACTGTCTGGAGACTTCATGTATTGTGGTGTTATTTACTTACTATGAAAATAAACATGTCCAGCTATTATTACAGAAATCAGAATGTGTCCTACTATTTATCTATCTGGAGGATATTGCTGCTACTTAGTAGCAAAAAAAAAAATAATCTAAAAAATTGGTCCATTTTGAGATGATAGAAACTATGCTGCTGAAATGAATGCTTTAGTTGATCTTGAAAGAAATTTGAGTCTTGTCTCTTCTGCTGGGATGGCTGTGGGCAGTAAGGTCTCTCATTGCCTCCCTCAAACCTCATGGCTTAAAACAGAACATTTAAGTTGAAATGAGACTGGTATGGTTCACCTTGAATGCTTGAGGTATAAGTAAATGTGAAAATGTGAGGGCTGTCTCATGAGCTGTTTGTCCATTTCCTCAGCAAAGACGGGGGACAGCTCAGAATTCACCCCAGCAATCATCTCAGCCATGTTGTCCCTCTTGGCAAGTGAGAGCATTTGCTTTCCTTATATATTTTCTTTGTATCATTATATAAAGTCACCACCATTCACACCTCAGAAAAGGTGAAATAGTTAAGGATTCAGCTGCAATTAACCTTTGAGAACTGTCTATGTAATTCTTGATTATGTCTTTAAAAAAAGTCTTTATACCTCTCGTTAATTTGGTTCAGTTGCTTCTATTCAGAACGATACAACTGTATCCGACTACATGCCTCCAAAAATCTGTTGGAGAGTTCTATTTTGCATGTATCTTACAACCTGCCTACAGTCTTCTATAAAAGTCGTGTAAACTGAGAGCCTTATGAACACACAAGTCAATATGCTTTGGTTGGATGGTGGGAGAATAATAATCATGTTAGTTAAGGCACTTATAGAATCTTTACTTTTTTGGTTCTGCTTGTCAAGGTTTTTGTGTTTGGCTTTCAGCACTAGTTCCCAAAGTTTAGCTGTAACTGAGGTAAAGCTGTGGTGAGGCAGTGGCAGAGGTTGCCCAGAAGAAGCTGTGAATGCCCCATCCCTGGAAGTGTTCAAGGCCAGGTTGGATGGGGCTTTGAGCAACCTGGTCTGGTGGAAGGTGTCCCTGCCCACGGCAGGGGGGTTGGAGCTAGGTGGTCTTTAAGGTCCCTTCCAACCAAACCATTCTATGAAAACAGAATACTTCCTCTGATATATTGCATTTATACAAAAAGGTTTAGGTAATTACATTGCACGTGTTACTATAATACCAGAATCTGTCACAAATCTTTAAGGTGATTGTTTCACAAGACACTGGTAAGATAGAGGAGTGCAGCCTGTTTTATAGAGGAGGACTGAGAAACTAAAGTTATGTTGGTACAGATTTTAAAAGCATGTCTTCTGTACTATTGTACATTGATACTGTTGGCTCTGCTAAGCCCAAAACTGAGTCCACTTGCAAGCTTCTTTAGATACAATCTGGTTTTCTTCTTGAGCCCTAAAGCCCCCTCTGTCATTAGATTAGGAAAGTAATCTTAGAAATGATGAGACTATTTCCAAGATTGATTTTGCTTTTCAATTTATTATTTAATTGCAATAATTTTTCTCCTACTGTACAATCTGTTGCTTTATGCTACTGATTGGTTGAGTCTTTAAGTATAGAACTTGTGGTCTTTGAAATTTCTGTTTAAACATAATTTATGTGCAGTTCCTTTGCCTTAGTTTGACTGTAACTTACACAGGACAATGGAAAGCTTTTGGCTTTAAACATTATTGCACAAATGTTTAGGAATATACCAAGAATACCTTCAAAGAAATTACACTGTTTTTTCCTATATGAGGAGCTGCTTAGGTTGCTTGCAAATTTTCCTTTGTACATGTAACTTTGTTGGTTTGTTTCCTGCCTTCGAATCTTCTGTAAGATCTGTTGCTTACCAACAAGAACTGAAGGTAAGGTCTAAAGGTCTCTCTTGCATATGTAGTCCCAAGACAGAAAGCATGTGATGATTTTTTAAATTTAATTTTTAAATAAAGACTTGTGTGAAATAGGAAGGCTCTCAGCTGAACTCAGTGAAGTCAGATGTTGACCTTTGGATTTGTTATGCTGCCAATTATCTGATTCTGTTTCTTTTTTCACTTCCACTTGTGTGCCATCAATAGCACAAACATGTCTTAAATATATGACTTTGCTTGCATGCTAGGTATAATGTTGGCAGACACACAAGGATTTTTCCACCCACAATGCATACAAAAATACTCTATAGTTATTCATGTATTTTGTGCTAGGGGCAAATTCAAACTTGTGTAAAGGGAAGAAGTGCAGCTTTCTATGCCAGCACTCTTGAAGAAACCGATTTTTATGGAATATTAACACTTCTTCTTTAAGGATCAGACACAAGCAAATTGATAGCTATATTCCTTACACTTGTTCATAGAAAATACGCAAGGTTTATTTAAAAGAAAAAATGGAATAATTTCCATTAGAAATATTTGTTATTTATACATTACATAATATGAAATGAACTTCAAATGGGAGAAATTACCTAAAATTCTGTAGCATGCTTTTTGTACTACATTATTTCAAATTATTAGTTCATAATTGCTACTTTTTTGTATAAATTTCAGTGAGTTTACAAAGCATCTACAACGAATCATCCCCTTTTGAATTTCAGATGGCATCCAAGCTTGGTAACAGAAGGTACAAGGGATTAATATTTTGCTGCAAAACAACAGTTTGAGCAGGTGGTACTTGATGCTATTACACATATAGGTCACTTGGGAGAGTGCTAAATCACTGAACTGAATATTAATTAGGACAGCTTTCTCAGCCAATTTTTTTAAAAAATACTTTGGGGGGCAGGGGGAACCCACCAAACCTACCGAAGTCTGGAGTTTGAGAAATTAAGCTTCTTACTGTAAAAGCTTGCCGTACAAGTTGGGATTCATTTTTTTTCCTGGATGGACTAATTTTGTGATAAATAGGAGCCACTGAACTTCAAGTGTAATCTGGGTGTGACCCAGTCTTTGTTCTTAATTTCTCTTCCTGAACTTTCTTCTTTAGCTGCCTGAATTTAGGACTGTCCTGTTAAATGTCTGGCCAAAAATGCTTGGTGGCTTGAAGCTGTAGATTTGCATAGGTATGAAACAATACAAACTTTTTGGTTTGAAATCCTGAAAAGAAATATAAGATTAATGTATCTGAGTTGAAAAACTAAACTGTTGACAAAAGCAGAAGGGAGAAAGAGCTGACTTCATTGCATGAGCTGCAGAATGTAAGTTCCACTTTCTTTGACTTGGTTTTCTGTACTGAGTCATGATTTAAATAACTTCCAAATTATTCAGGATCTTGTTTTAAAAGGTGTAAGGTATGTTTGCAAGATGTTTAGATGCTCTGAAACATCGTATTACTCTCTTTTGGTCATGTCTGATGCTACCATAGAAAATCCATCAGAAAAGCTGACGGAGTTTCCTGAGGGTCGTGCTAGCTATTGCCTCTGTAGCACTCGCAGTATGGCTGCTGGCATTGATATGGCATATCAACATCCTCCTGCTGCACTGTCTGAAACTGCTTTGGGAACTTTGATTTTTTTTGTGTGGGTTTTTTTCTTTTCCCCAGTGCTCTTTGGGAGCTGCTGCCTGCCCCAGCTGTGCGACAGTGAGCAGCAGGATTTTCCCTCTGCCCTGGGCAGGGCCATGGGGAGTGTTCCATGGTCTTCTGGAGCAGGTGCTTGGAAGCTCTTTCACTCGAGGGGAAAATGGGCTTAGACATGGAAGAAGCAAGGATGGTCCTGGAGGGAGGGCAAGAGCCTCTGGTGTGGGGTTGGGATCTCCTGGGAGGCAACTGCCCAGCCCTGCTTCCCTTTGCTTCCCGGTATAGGGAAGAAAAATGTTCTTTTGGGTGAGATGACTTTACCTTCCTGCCCACTGCCTTCTGAGTTCAAAGCCCTACTCCTGTTCCACCCTTCCCCTGCTCCAGCTCCCACCAGCTTTTAACATTGTGCTTTCTATCCTTTGAAAGGTTGGGGCACAGTGTCCTGAGCCTGTGTTTTCAGGCTGGTTCCTGTGTTTAGGCAGTGCGTGTGAGATTTCACCTGGGGCTGGATGTTCGTGTTAACTGCCTTGAAATGCCTTTCAGAAGGTTGGGTGTTCAGTGAAAGCGATGCATGTCTGCCAAGATGCTGCATGACTTTGTTTCTTGGTTTTGTGGCTTTTTTTCTTTAATTGCATCTTCCTTCTGAGATCTGGTTTAGCATCACGAAGTGATGAAGTACTGTGAATACTACTGCTTTGACATATTTCCAGCTGCTTTTGGGATAAAGTATAGTGTCATTTCATGGTTACTACTGTGCAAATGGGTGCTCATCTTTCCTGTATAGCAGGCCATTCCCTGAGTCTTAGTGTTTGCTTATTGAAAGCTATCAGTAAAATTCAGGTTTTACATGTACTGGTAATATAGTCCTGTGAATATGAACATATTTCCATTTTGAAAGTTTAAATATGTTGGGGGGGAATTTCTCTCTTTTTTTAGTTCCAAGATGAAGTTAAATATTTTATTGAAGGTAAATATTTAGTTAATAGTTCACTTCAGTACTTAGCTGGAAGAAGTTTTTCTTTATTGCCTCCTGTTGTAAATGTCTAGCAATGTGTGAGATATCCCAGGCTGAATGCAGGCTAGAGGAAACATAGATCTTGCGGAAGGAGAAGAAAAACTGGGATAAAAATGAGTTTGAAACTGCCTCTGATTTGGACCCTACCTATACATAAAGATTGGCAGCCAGGTGGCACTTGAGATTTCAAGGTAGGTCTGGGTAAATGGGAACACTTAGGAAACTGAAGCTAAGAGTGTTGGTTCTCAGAGTAGGCGTCAAAGTTAGCTGGTGCCTAGGAAAAAAACATATAGGTATTGCTGAAGATTAAAATGATGGACATAAGGTGGCTAGCTTGACGAGTGCAGGATATGGAACTAAAAAACTAATAAAAGTAGTAGGTGATGTAGGTCGAGAGAGTGGGATGAGGTTAGACAGTGTAAAAGGGCATCTTGAATTTTTAACAAGAAGCAGACAATTGGAAAATTGAGATTTGGGAAGGGTGAGGAAAGACAACCTATGACCAAATATGTATTTGAGTTACGGGGTAGAAGACAAAACTTATTGTGCGGGGTTGAATAGTTTGAAAGGTCTGTTGCCAAAAGAGCATGTCTCCTTCCAGAGCCCACAATGACACACCATGTTCTTGACTCTTGTTGTCAGCAAACAGTGTGGAAACTTTCTGGCCAATTCTATCCCCCAAAACCTACAGTGTAACAACTGCTACCATTTACTCCCCCAGCTCAAGGGAAGAGATGTTTGTTGTACGTGAGTCCCAAATGTTATTAATGGATAAAGTGGCCATAAGAGACATGGGACTTGGTTTTAGTTCTGAAGAAGCAAACAAGGATGTTGCATTCAATAAAAAATTAAAAGAAAAATCAGGAGTTTATATGCAAGTGTGGTTAATGATTCTTACAGCAGAAATTTGCCTCCAGTTGTATGTTATAGAGTAGTCCTTAATTATGTTATCCCATGCTATTTTTTTCCAAAGTATTCTTGCCTTATTCAGTTTGAAAGATGGACAGAGTTTGTTTAATGAACAGATGTTCACTATTTTGTACAACGTGTGGCCTCAGGCCTGCTTTCCTGCATTGTATTCAGACCCTTACTCTGAAGTTGAAATGACTCTTTTCCTCAGGGGCTTTTCATGATGTTCATCACTAATATCTGAATAGGTTCTCCCAAAGTAATTAATTTACTTTCACAACACCCTTGAGCTGTGCAAGTTTTATCTATCTTTTACAAGCAAGCAATAAAGGCAGAATGAGATCAAGATCAAAGATCTCCTCTATTTTCAGAGTGCTGAATCTGAGACACCCAAGACACTGTCAGGATTGGCACTCTTTGTCAGTTTGTTTTTTGGGCACAAAATATTAAACTCTGAACCCTTATTGCCAAATTTTAGTGCTTGCTAATTCATATCATGGGATATTAAATTGAGGAACCTGAAAAAAACCAACAGATTTTCTAGTTGTCTCTCAACATTCTGTGATTCACTTAGTATCCTAAACATCCTCTGCCAGGATCAGAATCTGAACCTTAAAGTAGCAGTTACCCTGACACAACTTGCTGCTTTTTTCCTTTCTATCATACTGTTAGACATGTGCAAGAAATTGGATGGGGCCCCACAGATAAGCGTTCATCCTTAGTCTCTCCTTCTTTCTCAAGTGAACTGGGTCTGTACCACAGGAAGCATCTTCTAGGGAAGGAATCGTAAATAACCACATCATTTATCAGCCTACTTATATAGTGTGGAGGGGCTAAATCGGGTTAGGGTTATAGTCTTTGGCCCACTGTTGTCTGGGTTTATTAGCAGTAGTCTTTAAGTCTTTAATGCTCTCCCTTGCATCCAGAGCTTTTTTTTGTAACATGTTTTCCTCTTTAAACAGAGATGACAATCTGGAAAATGTGCCAATTATAAGGGAATAAAAATGAGTGCTCCCCAGTCTAGGTAGATTATGAATTTGTAGATATTGTTTATGTGGTAATGTATTTATAATACAGTATATTGCCGGTTTCTAATAGTTTGTAGGCTCTTCACTCAAGTTTTGATAAGGAAGAAAAAATGATCAGTGGAACTTGTAATTTCTTTCTGAAGTAGTCAAATTCAGCAATTAAGGAATGATTGCAAAATATCAGTATGAACAAATTAATTTTCAGTGTGATAAACAGAGCAACTGTCCAGAAGAGGCCCTGATTAGAGAGGAAGAATTTGTCACAAAAATGCTTCTCCTGATGTTGATGGAAAGATTTCGTTCATGTGCCTAACTTCAGAGAAAGGTCTGTGTTTATAGGGAAAGGTTCACTCCTGTAGGTTGGAGCTGCAGAAATGGATGTGGGAATTAACATCTGGAGATGTCAAAACATGCATATTATAGGTTCCTATTAGCTATATCTGCTAGCATCCTGCTCGGGGTAGTGGTTACTGAAGTCTTCATCTCTGTTGCTTTCTGACGGTCTCATTTCAGGGCTGTGTCTAGGCTACAAGGTGCTCAAATACCAAGACTTGTCAATGCTGAGCATTTGAATGAGTGTGCCCTTTGTGGATGTAGCTTTAACATCTCTGCACCTAACACTCTGCTTGGTAGAGATATTTTTCTATCACACGTAGCTGTGAGATGGTAAGATGCCCAGATGCTAACCTGGGGATGTGATGTGGAGAGATAAGAAATGCAAAGAGTGCTTGGGGAGCCTCTCTGGTCCCGGCCATTTGCAGAGAGACCACATCCCCCATCCCAGAGCTGTGGGGGCCCTGGGGGGCTCAGAGTGAGCTGGGAAACAGAGGTTTGTGTCATAGCAGCTCCTTCCATAGGGATGTGCTACTGGCAGGATAATCTAAGTCCTTAGGTGATCCTCCTTCAACTCTGAAATTCAAGAATGCCTTCACCCTCAACCTTGTTGATAGAGATTTGTTGGGATAGGGATAGTCTTTGTGTTTGTTTAAATCCCAGTCAGGCTGCTCACCCTAGAGAAGACAATAACTAGTGATTTATTTTTTTTTAATGGCTTCTGTGGTACAATTTTTTTTCTTCAGCAGTTCAGCCTGTTCTCTCCATCTGCCTGCTGCACAAGCCTGGCTTGATACACTCCTCCCAGGGGCTGAACTTGGCTAAATCTTTCTCAAATCAAAAAGTTGCACTGAACGTTGTTAAGAAATCTTGCATTTTTCCCTACTTTGGTCTGTTGTACCTCCTAGTGTAAAATATAGAACAGTGGCTAGCCTCTGGGACATAGTCTGCAGTTAGTGGCAGACTCTGCTGTTCATTTGATGGTTATTTTCTGAAAGAAATACTTGCAGCTTTCTTATAAACCAAGCAGAAGCTGTTGCTGCTCAGAAAGTTGAGCTGCTGGTATAAAACCATCAGTGCTAGCACCCTTGGGGAACTTTGCTTGCTGATCTTTGAATAGCAAAATGGTTCTTAAGGTTAGTGGCAGGGTTTATAGGGAGAAATGAGCGTGAAGAAAGCTTTATTTATAATTCATTCTGTGCTTGGATCTTATGGATTTCAACTAGGAAAAGCACAAGAAAGGGGGAGGAGAGGGAGAAAAGGTGAATGGTACCATATGGGTTGCTGGAGTAGTGAAGACCAGTCGTGGGTGGGGGGAGTATTATGCCTATTTAATAACAAAGACACTATGTCTGTGCCAGTACATAGGGAACATGAAAATAGCAGTTCACACTCTGCTTTTTTCCCCTAATGGAAGCTGTCTTTTGAAAGACTGGATTTGACAAGGTCATGATCTTGTGTGTCTTGTGAATTTGACTGATCTTAATGACCTGAAACAGGGCAAGCAGAAACTGTCTCTGTCAGAGGAAGGTTAACCAGAACACCAGAAAGAGTTAACAGCATCTAATATTTATGAATGCAGTGGCAAAAGTTGCTAACACGACATAAAAATGCATGGTGTGCTACCTGAGCCTGTGGAAGGCGGCACGGCTGCTGTGCCTTGTCTGCTCCAGCTCTGTGTTTCTAATTTGTGGGCAATTTGGCAAAATCCATTGGGTTTTTTGTGACCATTATTTGTGTATGTATATGTGAAATATTTGCTCTTTCATTTAAGATGCCGAATAGACTCCGTTGACACGTTTGTGTTTTTTCCAAAATGCTGAAGGAACAGTGGGTCAGAGTGATGATAAAAAAAAATAGTATTTTTTCCCCAGTTGTATCTGTGCTGAGGAAGTTGCTGTCAGTCATCTGTGACCAATACATCTGGAGTTGACACTTTCAGCTGAAACATTTGGGGGACATAAAAAAAAATATGCTGAAAGCTCCTGAAAGAGAGTGTCTTTGTGTGCTTTTTTTAGTATACTGAGCTCTGTATTGGATTGTCTGGATGCTGCATGTTACAAAAAACAGGAAAGAGAAGAGAGGTTTTTGAAATGGAGTTATTTATAATCTCACACTATGGAAGTACTCATTTCTGTACCAAGTAATTAAGAAATTAAGTAAAATTTTTATCTTGTGTTATGATTTCAAAATGCTAGTAACAAGTAAATGTGTTTTCAATTATAAGTACTACAAATAAAAAGATATTTTATAATTGTGATCTGATTATGCTAATGCATTATGAAGCACGCACTTATGTGAATTCAGCAAGTGACTTCTGCTTTTTCCTGTGCTGTTAGGTCACTTTTACAATTAGTTCAATGCAAAGATTTCTTTGTTTTACTTTCTGATCTTAGGTCTGCAATTCTGGAGATGCCCACTGGATGGAACCATTACATTTTACTTAATATGGTGATGCAAAACCTTGCTGTATGTGACTGAAATATGTGTCCCTAAGAAAAAAGCTTTTATGAAATAATGATGTTACCATTAATATTTGATTTAAAAATGTATAAAAACTATAAAGAAAGCAGATTTTAAGTAGGGCTTCTATCAATTTGGAATAATCAAGAGGATAATCTCTCTTTTGCAATCTGCAGTTATTTTATTTGGAATAATCAGAGTTGAAAAATAAACAGAACTTAAATTACACTTTTTGAAGTCATGAGGACTTCTAAGAAAGATGCTGTGTACACTCTACAGTAGTATTAGCCAGCAGATTATGTAGACAGAAATTTTTCAAGACTTAATGTTGTTTGGCAAATAGGAAAAATCTTCTACTGTGGGAGATGTTAGGCAAGAGGCTTTTAAGAAGTCATGCTTCAATTATTCTGGTAAACTAAAAAGAAACTGTTTGTAATTAAGGGTGTAGTTGTTCCTTTTTTCCCAAATGAAGTTCAAAGTTAATTTAGAGCTAAGATTATGGGGTTTACTCTCTTCTCTTTCACTTTGAGTGGATGAACATGGTGGTTGCTGTTGTAACACTGTGCTACATGTGGGACCTCCAGAGCTGAACACTCAAGTTGATCAGCAGTTTGAATTTAAAGAACTAGCTCCTATATTTGGAAACTTTAACAGAGTCATGTAATTTTGATCCGTACCAAGATATTCTTTGAATATGATAGCTGGAGAGGATTACAATGGAAAACTACTTTTCTGGTTTGCTAACAAGGTGTTTTGCTTAAACACAAATTATAAACTTCTGTGTATAGTGGTGGTAAAACAGGCCCTTTCTTACCACTCTTGAAGATGAAAAGATGGTGATAGCAACTTGCTGTGGTGGTATCCCCTGTGTTAAGGGCATCTCTCATTGTGACCTGAGCTCTACATACTCATGCTAGAGTCCCGAAATCTTCATTTGTTTTGCATGTGTACCGGGAGGTGTTATGGAGGGAGACCACATTCATGGGTGGTTAACAACTGGCATTGGGCAGGTTAACATACAGAGGCTTTTTTCCTCCTTTTCTGTCCTGCATTTAGTGATGGGATTAGAAGGAAAGGAACATAGCCTCTGAATGTCTGTAGTACCTTGTAGGCCATGTGAGATTTAACTCTTTATTTAAGGAGAAAAACAGATGTGTTAAATTTGCCATATGATACTAACATTTTACTTTGAGTGGGTTATACCTGTTTAATAAGGCTAAACAGCACTGGCAGAACTGTATCTGAAAATGTAAGGATGCCCATACCCTTAAATCCTCTTACTGTGTTGGTTGTAAGGAGCACAAACAGAGGAAGTTCAGATATGAGTGCAGTCCTATTTAATCTGAGAATCCTTTGTGGGTGGTGCTGGGCTTTGTTAGTACCTCTAAGGATCTTCACATGAACTACTGAAATTCTGCTTGTATTACAAAATAAGTTGCCAAGTTTATAAAATGGTACCAAACTTCGGCTAAATATTTAAACCTGTTCTTTCTTTAGAAAGAGAAGAAAAGAGCACCTTAGAAGCAGCCTTTGTTGCTAGGAATTTGGAGGAAATCTCATCCTTGTAG
>NW_009630744.1:0-7292 GCF_000690535.1 Cariama cristata | reverse complement strand
GAAGGAAAGGAATGATATGTTAGAGCAAACTATTTGCTTCAGTATTTTTCAGCCTTCCTGTTCAGATTGCTAAAACCCAACAGAACAGCTGTGTTTCCCAAGCGAGATTAGCTAAGCCTGCTGCTTTGTCTCCTTTCCTGTGACTTGAGTGTGAAGTGGTGGCAGAGTTTTTTCTCCACTCACCATAGCAGTTATCTTTAAATTTATTTTAAAAAGAGAATAGATTTCACAAGACTTCACAAACCCCAAATCATCTTGTTTTTTGAATATTTGACAAAGATGATTCAAGTCATAGGTAAAACTAAAAGTATCTTATTTTATGGATAACTAGCCTTGTCATAATGTTTGTCACTTGCACTCATTTAGCCTTACTCTGACTTCTGCCACAAAAATGTGTATTGATTTAAACATGTCATTATAGATACTTGTCATTTTGTGGCATCTCCAACTAGGTAACTCTACTTCTGCTTCTGGTTGTGAAGAATTTTCTTACGTGGCTGTTGGCTTAGGCAGCTTGTTCTTTAGATGGCTGTTGGTTTAATAAATCTAATAAAATACAGAATAGAGCTGGGTGGCTAACCCTGGGTGGAACTTTCCTCTAAGGGAAGCGAAAATTAATTCTGTTGTATCATTATCAGTTAATGTTGGCATCTGCTTGTTGTTTCACAGCACCTCCCAGATGCTGAAATTTCCAATCTGTCTGGCTTTGTAGCTCCTTACCTGCCTTGCTCCTTGCAGCTAGGTTACCACAGTGTAATTGAGAATTTTGGGCTGCACAAGCATCAGATGATGATATTTTTTTAGTTCAAGCCTAATTAACTGTTAACTTGTGAACAGAAAATTCCTACATCAGAGACCAGAAGCTTGTGTTGCTAATTATCATGATCTGGTATGTGAAACTCTGCTGACACTGGCAATATTGGTAGACTGGAATAATTAGAAGTAGAGAGAAGCAAAAACAGAGTATTTATAATCTAGTTGATTTAATGGGATATTCAGTTTTTTGTTGCTCACCCCTGCCTCAACAATAATACAAATAGTGTATGAGCTGCTACAAGTGTTGGAAGCTTTGATTAGCATCCAAGTATATGATCAAGATCTGTAACCAAATAGGCAAGGTATGAATTGGCGTAAAAGAGACTAAGAGTTTGCACAACGTTTAAAAGGGGAACCAGAGCCGATTCTTTTTGAACTTTTGGCTACTGGGGAGATGCCCATCATGGTTGGGTCAGTGTAGCAGCATGGTGCTGCTCAGGTGGTGAGGGGCAGCTGTGGTGGTGGCCAGAGCACCTTGCTGGTCCGAGGCGGGTCTCTCGGGGAGAGCCCGCAGTGTATAGTAAGAGGGGTAAAACACGTAACATGGAATAATGTCTAAAGACCCAGAGTTATCGCTAGCATGAGGTACTGCAGTAGCTCAGATGGATGTATATTGGTGGTGTTATGACCAAATTTTCAAATCCAAAATGTTTTAAAACTATTCATTTCTCCAAAAAACTTTCTAAGTGTTTTTTCATATAGAGTTGAGGTGGTGTGGGGTTTTTTTGGTTTGTGGGATTTTGTTTGTTTTGGCTTTAAGGTGGAAACATGTTCTACTTGTAGGATAATATTGCTGTGCTTGTTCTTTGTATTCAGTATTTTTCTTGTCTTTGCTTTCTTGTGCTCTTTTACCTGCCAGCCTAGTAACTCCTTTGCATCGTGAGTGACATTGGGGAGAAGTTGTCTCCTGCAGTCGTTTGCCCACGTAGTTGGCACAGTGTGGCTGGGCACTTAAATGAGTGCGGTGGAAATGTCACACCAACACTTTGTAGGACAGGAGGATGCTGACCCCTGAATGGTAGCCATGATCTGGTTTGATCTTCTGTTAGGAATGTGAAGAATTAGACAGAGTTGAATTTAAAGAGAAATGTTGGCTGGATGTGGGCAGTGCTAGGTGAAATCAAAGGGGATAAAACCATATAAAGGAGGAACACAGATGGGAAATAGAAACTGTTGAAAGATGAGTTAATGGCCACCCACAGGTGATGTGTGTCAGAAAGCAATAAATATGGTATGAGTAGAAAGGCAGGGGGGGAAGGCTAAGGTAGATGAACAAGTGAGTACAAAATGCAATTGCAGGTAAGAGGAAAAAAAGTTGTGAGGTAGAGATCCAAGAAAAAGCTGGGAGGAATATAAAAAGAAGTTAAGGGGGTATAAAATTTCATGAGAAAAGCAAAGGTGGAGTATAAAAAGAAAATTGCCCTTATTTTTAAAAGAAGAGTTTGAGATAAAATGACTCTTTTTTTAAATCCAAGTAGAAAAGGTGCTCTCTTTGCTTGAGAAATCCTGAAGTACTGAGAGAGAGTGTGAGGATGATGGTAGCAGATCCGCTTCAAATCAGTTCAGAAAGAGCTTACAGCCGAAGCGGTAGCTCACGGTGCCAGCGCTGAGGTGCCCGGCAGGGCATGGCCAGGCCTCGCCGGCAGCAGAGCTGAGCCAGGCAGCCCCAGCCCCGTCGCTGGGCCGAGGTGTGGGGTGCCCGAATGCCAGGGCACAGCCAGGTTGAAGCAGGGCTGGGGTGCCCGGTGAGGCCGACCCTGCCCGCCAGGGCCTGGTGTGGAGCCAGGGGTGGAAGCGGCCGTGTTTGGCAGGGGTGGGAGAGCAGCAGGCCCCGTCTCCTGGGCTCAGCTTCACACCTCTGCTCTCCCCACTACTGCCTCAGGGAAAACTTCCCCTCCTTACTCCAGTTCTCTGCCTACACCTTGCACTTAGGAGTATCTCTGCAAGGTTTGGCTTTTTCCTTCAGTGGTCTGGAGTTGCTACTTGGTCAGGAGCATTGCCAGGCAGGCAGGATTTAGCCTCCTAGGAAAATGCAGTCAGTACTCCCCAAATACCAGCCTCTGCTTATGAGAATTTTCTGCTTCCTTGGTAGAAAACAGCATGCTCTTTCTCCTTTCTCCTCCAATGCAAACCGTCTTCCTAGTTGTAAGTACTGGAGTTCCTCAGATTTGAAAACAGGTGATGAAGTATAAACCTGAGCTGAGTCTTCTGCCTCTTCTCAAGTCTCCACAGCTCCTGGAAGGTAAAAACCCAACAAAACCAGACCCTCCCAGCTCCTCCTGAGCCCATCCTTGCTTTAACATTTAAATGCTTTCCTGCAAATCAAAGGACCTTGTTCAAATGCACATACACCACTGCCCCAACCAGCTGGGTATTTAAAACTCAATAGAAGATACAGGTTTTTAGTAAGGAAAATTCTTTTAGTATAAATAAGTATATTTTTTTTAAAAGACTATTTCCTTATCAGAATAAGTTAGGTTTTTCACTTTTTCTTGGAGGGAGGTACCTTACAACAGCCAGTAGCTTGACCACTGGGATACAAGTCGAGGTAGTGAGGTTAAAGTCCCCACTTTGAACTGAAGTGTCCAGTTTTTCTGGGGATGTGTGTGTTCTGCTTTCATGGTACTTAAAAAAAAAAATTCTACCAAGTTTTAGGTGATCGTAGATCAGTTATATGGCTCTTGTTATACTTCAAAGTATTATATCAAGAATCTACTTGGTATGAATTCTTACTTTTTTAACTGTTCCCTTTCAAAAATCTTTAGGATTTTACCTGTAAATACTTGAAAACTGCATACTGATCCAACAAAAAAAAAGGTGCCTAAAATATAGGGAACATGATGCAGCCTGTCAGTCATCTGTCACTTATTCAGTTTTTCCTCTTGGAGGCAGGGGAAGAGGTTATTTTTCAGTATGCACATTGGTAGCTTTGGCTGTATGCTTTATATGGTGTGGTTCTTGGTGCCTGTGTAGAGTAATGTGACCTGTAATTCTCAGACTTTAGGTCCCCAGGTAAATGACTGCCATGGATTGATGAACAAGGACATTTCAGTAACATCTTGCAAAGTTAAACTGACAGGTTAGAGTCACTCTGTGCGTTTACTGTCACATAACACCTAGAGCACATGCAGGAGGGTCAAGCAATAGCTGAAGATGAACTAATCTCGGTGAAAGTCTGTACAAACTTTACTTCAATTTTTTGAGAAAGAGGCGGTTTCTTAGATTCTCACTTTCTGTGTGAATTTTTTTTATGGCTATAGTCCTGTGCTGCTAAATTACTTTTTTACACTGGGACTGGGTGGACACAGATTTGCTCCCTACCCCCTCAATTTGATTATGGCCTTGCATATATGTAGGTGACTATGCCAACAGTTATCCCAGAAGAAATGTGGATTGGGTTTTTAAGAGGTCTGGGAGAGGAGAGTGTAGGAATTGGTGGGATTTCTGCCAGTGTATTTGTGTTAAGGAGGTGTACAGCATAAAATGTTATAGTGGGCAATTCTGGAATAGCCTGCCTTAGTTTCTTAAGATTGTGAAAGAAGTTGGTTAATATTCTGGAATATAAACACGTGTCCTACAGTTTCATCTTGGTGAGTTTGCTGGGGAATCACTGCTGTGATCATGCTATCTGCTTCTGTTGCAACTTGCTCTGCCTCGGTGTTTCCAGTTCCTACAGAAAAGGGTTGCTGCTGTGTGATGCCTGAGATTGCCAGAAATGAAAGCAGTAAGTAGAAGCCCAAAATATGAATGCTGCTTTCAGCTTCTCTTGAAGCTTAATGTGTTCCTGCCTTTAGCTGAAGGTGAGTTCTGATGGTGGCATTGTTTAATCCATCAGATACACTGGCTATGTGACAGAGTACAAAGCATAGCTACTTGATGTTTTGGTACAAAAATGAAATCTTAAAAGCTTCTTGAAAAATCACAGCTAGAATTTAGAAACAAATAGAAAACAATGAAATTGCAAGGTGAGATTTGTGGAATTACCTAATGCTTTAACCCAGTGCATGTGTGCAATAGAACAAGCAAAACAAATTTTCAGTGTTTTCAAAATATGTTTTGAGTACTTTGTAACAAAGGTGAGAGACTAACATCACGTTTTCTTGAGTATTTCTATATATTTTGTTTGAAAACAGTACAAGTATTTCTAATAAATATAAGTCGTAAAACAGTTAGTGTGCTATTAAAGTGCAATTTATTTTACGCTTGGTAATGCAGGATGCAGTAAAGTAACACTAAATAAAATCTAATGCAGTGAATTTGGCAGACTACTAACTGTACATTTAGGTGATTGTGCTATTAACCTCTTCCATATACCCTCTTTAGTTTGTGGGCTACCTTTTATTACAGTGATAAGTGATAAGGACTACTATTAGCATTATGAGATGAATAGTGCCCCCCTAATTCAATTTTCTTATGCAAACTCTTATGACAATGACCTATATAGTCTTTAAGATGAAATTAATTTTGGTTCAGAGGGCCAGCATGTGGCTTATGATTCCCTCAAGTCCTACTTAAGCCTTACTCTGTTTTATTTAGTGTATCTTGTATAACAATTAAGCTCAGATTAGAATATTGTATTATATTTTTGCCCTATTTGTTTCTGAAGTGCTGTTTGTTCTTTAGAAAAAGTTGGTCAAAGAACATTATATTGTATAGTTTGGTGGTTGTAAGACTGCTGCAGCTGAAGCTGCTCATTGCATAGTCCTCAACTGTGCTCCTTCAGATATATGTATTGAGATTTGATCTTGAGTTAGATGGTAATATTCTGTAATAAAACATTCTTGCAGTCTAAATAAATTTTTTTGTAGAATATGGCACAGAATATGTTTTTTAAAATCTGTCAGTTTCATTAATGAAACTTTTTTCTTTTAAACTTTATGGTTAACTTTAGTCAGTCTGGATAGTGGTAGAGTACTCAAAGCAAAGCTACAAGTTTTGTGAAAGTCTTTTGTAAAAGAGAATCACATTTCTCAAGGGTAAAGCTTCAGCTTAAGCTCAGTTCTTACTAAAACTTACTAAAACCCACTGAATTCACCAAGAAAGACTTTATGAATTAACTAAATCCCAGAAAAGCTTTAAATAGAGTTTGTACCCTATATACCAAAGAATCCATTCCTGTCAAGGGTTCCTCACCTCTTTGATTTTTCTGGTGACTAACATGGGATGAGTTGATACTGAAGAGTAAATGGGTACTAATGATCATGCAGACAAAATGAACATAACATGAATCATTTTATAAATCCGTTAAACTAGGTGCTCTTCTCCTGTAAGCTAGTGCACACATCTCCTTCATGTGAGTACCAACTGTGAAAGTCTTTAATACCGTACTTTCAGTAAATTTTTTTCCCACTTTGATACACTTCAACCTTCATTTTAATGCATGAATAGCCTCTTTATCTTGCTTAGGGTCAAGTTTAGATGTGTAGTGCATGTCCATTGGTCTTTTTCTTTCCCCAAAGGTGTTTAAAGATTGTGTCATAAGACCTGTAGGTATCCAGCTTTTTTGTATCCCTTCATGTTCAGTTCTGTGGACAGTGGAGATAGTGAAGTGTACTTTGCATTCTCTAAAGGAATTAGTACCTGTGCAAGGATAAACATCCAAAATGCAGCCATGATTTGGATTAATTCTTTCAAAAGATGCAGGAGAAAAGTATTGCACTGTAACGTTTCTCATTGCTCTTTCCAAGCACGTTGAACCTTGAAAACTGAGGTAAACCGAAAAGTCTGCACGTTTGAAGGCAAGGAGACTGGGTAACAGCACAGATCAAAATCCAAATTCCAAATGCATAACTTAGTCTTAGAAATTCATTTTAGGAAAACGTGGCACGGACTAATCCTAAATTCAGTCATAGGTCGCATGAGACTGTCTGACATTTAGAATGGTCCTCAGCATGGCAAGCTTTCAGGGTGACATTTAGATGGAACTTTTTAGAAATATATCACGTTCTCAGGAAAGTGCTGTGGAGTAGAGCAGATTTATAGAGCAGGGAGCCTATTATGCAGAACTGTAGATCACTGCTGTCTACCAATAAGGATAGCTTTTTTGCTAATATTCACCAAGTGTCCTTTGCTTCTCTCCTCTCCTTGTTGAAGTAACAATTCAATTTGATAGCATTCTTTTAAAATATTTTTGCTGGGAACACTAAACTTCTGTCTTTCGTCTAATCACCTGCTCAATCTACCAGCTGCTTTTCCTTTAACTGTTTCTTCCATTTTGCTTTAGGCTGCCTGTTTACTCCAAACTTGATCAGATCAACACATTGTAGATATTATATAGCTGGGCTCTGGATAGATATCGACCATATTCTTGTGTATTGTATATACACAAAGTTACAATGATAAAATAAATCAGCAAAAAGTAATTTCTAGAATGCAGTGTTACTATGTGGAGTACACTGTTACCCTGAGACAAATGTACTGTTCAGAGAGTGGAAAACCCTTTAAAATAAAAAAAGGAGAGGGAGTGGAGGGTCATA
>NW_009630743.1:44045-44554 GCF_000690535.1 Cariama cristata | reverse complement strand
CAGGACTGGGGACCCCAAAGGACGCCCTGCCTCGGGCACCCAGTTTGTCACTGGGATCCCAAGGGATGCTCCATCATCTCACCCCCCCGGTCCAGGCCCTGGGACTGCATTCCCACAGGTGTTTCTGGCACCCAGGCTGCACCCCAGGACCAGCATCCCAAAGGATGCCCCATCCCGCGCATCCGCGTTGGAAACGCTCTTGTGATCAGCTCCCGCAGGATGCTCAGAGGGAGCCTTGTGGGCTGCATCCCACAGGCTAAAGCGGTTATTTCTGCCTTAACCCCCCCAAACCCCGTGCTAGTCGGTGCCAGGGCCACGCAGGCACCGCACTTTGCCGTTCTGCCTTGGGGACGATGCGACGGGGCCGTGCGCTGCCAGCAACCGGCTCCCAGCCACGGCCCCGGCATCCCACCTGGATCCAGAACCATCCCCAAGAAGGGGATTGATGAGGAAATAAATTAAAAGAAAAAAATCCGCCTGGAAGCAGATGTTGCAGCTTGGGGTTACGG
>NW_009630743.1:43689-44014 GCF_000690535.1 Cariama cristata | reverse complement strand
TCCGAAACGGTGCTCAGCCGCCAGCTTCTGCTCCTGGCCTGCGGGTCTCATCCTGCCCATCCGCCCCACGCCGCTGCGGGGAGAGTTTGGGGGAGCAGGGGGGTATTAAGTATTCCGCAAGAGCAGCAGCGTGCGGCCGCGTCCCTCCGCCTTTGTCTGCTCCTGACCTTTCCCAGTGCTTTGGGGCTTCTCTGGGCTTTTTTTCTTTTTTAAGGAATTCGCCTAGAAACAGCCCACACGAAGGGAGAAAAAAACCCAACACAAAACCAAAAACAAAGAAATAACCTAAACAGCTGCTTTAGCAAAACAAGCAAGTCTTTACAAC
>NW_009630743.1:39081-43657 GCF_000690535.1 Cariama cristata | reverse complement strand
TTTTCCCCTATTTTTTTTTTTTTTTTGATTTGTGTGTAAAATATGAGAAGTTCAGGAGGAGCCATCTGGCTTGGGGAAACACTGACTTGGCGAAAGCGAGCCGGGCTGGGGGTTAGCATTTATATTCCAGCAGCATCTTCGAGGGCTGGCGGAGATGAGAGGCCCTTTGTCACGGGAAGAGCCCGGCCGTGCCGCACAATGGAGCGGAGCTGGCCCCCGCCGCCTGCGCTGTGCAAACCCCAGCCCCCCAAAAACCAGGGATTTAGCCCCAAAGAGAGGGAAAGCTTCTACCGTGACCCCAGCTCGTGGCGTGGATGCGATCAGGGCAAAAGGGGGGGATAAAAAAAAAAATAGAGGGTTTTGCTGTGGGCACCTGCGTCAGCACAAGCAGGGATTTGGTTGCAGAACTGGGGTTAAATCCTGATTTTGTGACATCCTTCGATGCAGACGCAGTGGGTCGGGAAGGACGGAGCCTGGATGGAGGCATTTATTTACCAAACAGAAGGAATTTGACCTCTCCTGCCCTGTGAGGACACCCTGCAACCTGGGAGGCCAGGCCAGGCCGCCAGCTCCTCTTTACCCACGCAGCGGCTGCGAGCGCCAACCCAAGAGGAACCAAACCCACCTGGAAGGAGACCAAAACTTCTGCCCCGCCAGAGCCCGAGCATCCCTCCCGCCTGGCAGAAATCCCCCAGGAGAAGGATGCTCCGAAGTCAGAGCCGGCCTTTGGCCGCACAGGGATGCTGCAGCACCCGTTTCACAGGTGAAATCAGCGTTTGCGAGCCAAATGCCACGCAGGGAACGTGGCTGATGCCTTTTAAACCCTTGGCTTCCATGGGTTTACTTCTGTTTCTGCTCCCATGGCTGAGCCTGGAGGTCAAGGCCCAAGCACAAAGCACCAGCTCTAAAATTCCCCAAAATTGAATTATTTCCCCCCAGTCTGAGCAAGCATCCAAATTCCCTTCTTTCATACCCTGGCAGCTTCCCATTATTTCAACTTTAAGACCCCCCAAGCTAATTGCCAGTAAATACCAAACAATATTACGCCCTTGGAGACACGTTAGCGTAGGAGCATCTGTTAGCCGTTACGCAGCCTCCAGGAACCAGATGGGAAGAGACGTGGCTCTTGAAAAGGCCTTTGCTTGTACCTAATACGTGTTTCTCCGAAACATGGTCGCTGTCCCCGTTTGGGGATGTCTCAGTCATTTTGACAACCCTCAGGTTTTGAGACGCTGCCTGGGATAAAGCCTTTCTTATTGGGTTGACGCTGAATTTTGATTTGGGCAAGCCACAAGGAGAAAACAATTATTTCCAGAGCTCTGACTCAGTAGCACAAAGGATTAATCGGGATTAAGATCAGAGCGGTTTTCATCACGGACCCAAACCCAGCCCGGCTCAGGAATGATCAGAAATCCCCTGCCCTGGTCAAACAGCTGCTCCACCGGCTTCGACACCACATCTACTTTCCCCCCCTCTCGCTGCCGATTTAGGTCACTTTTTGCCATTTTTCTTCCCATCCAACTACACCATTTTTGGACTAGTCGCAGCGGGCTACGCCTAAGTTAAGAAAGGTACTTGCGTGCCTTAATCGCCCTTAAGATCAATAGCAGCTACCTCGAAGGCTGACAGATGTCTGAAGGCGCTGTGCATCCTCAGCCAGACGTTTCCAGGTCCTTAATTCATTGCAGGCAGCTACCGCACAGCACCGGTGCTCCGGGCTAACGTTAAGAATTTAATATTACAGATAAAACGAACGAGTTCATTAAACGGCTGGGGTTGAGGCAAGGTGCTAGTCAGCTTCTTTCTCTTTTAATGCTGGTGATGAGCTAAGGCGGTCCTCAGCCAATTTATCCGTACACGCTGTCCAAGGGCAGCGACAGGACATCTCCCGGCACCCCGCGCCCCTCGGGCACCTTGGGGCAGGCAGCAGCCCTTGGGGCCCAGGAGACTTCGCTTTGGCTACAGATTGCCAAAGGCTGGGCAAGAATTTAGCCAAATTCCCAGTCCTAAGGCTTTGCCCTAAGCCAGAGGTTAGCTCTCCGCGGCTAACTCTTGCTGCTCCTACTCTTAACCGGACCGAGTAACTCGAAGCCTCTGCTCAGGGCACTAAGAGAATCCGAAGGTCGCGTTTTTATTTTAATTCGGAAATTGGTCACTGAAGTTTCGCTGCACGGACGTTGCTCAGAAAGACCTCGGTGCTGACCGTGCAACTGGTTTCAGAGGGAGTTTCGTGGCCCCTCGGCCGCCCCAGAGGTTGGGGGCTGCGAGAGGAGAGGGGCACGGGAGGGGACAGGGCCCCCACGCCGCAGCCAGGGGCCTCAGCTGAAGGCAGGGGCAGAAGGCAAGTCAGAGGGACGGACAGTAAGCAGTGCCGCCTCCAAATAAATCGAGGACTTTTAATGTGTCCTTGTGGTACGAGCTGCGGGCTGAGGGCTGGAAGGGGTCTGGGGGTTGTATTTTTGGGTAGCACTTGCCCCTCACATCACCTGGATTCCCAAAGAGTCGATTCTCCTTCAAAGGGGATGTTTAAAAGGATGTGTAACGCCACGCTGCCAAGTTGCATCTATGCCCGCGTTTATTTATACTGAACAGCTTTAAAAATACAGAATAAAATAGCTTTATCTACTATTATTCACAACATCTGGTCCAAATATTACATTTTTAAATATTTAATTGTTTAATGAAGCAATGTTAGAAAAAAATATGAAATAAAAAAACTCCATAAAAGAATTACACATCTCAGAACAAAAACAAACAAACAAAAAAACCCGAAACAAAACAAAAAGCCTCTTGCTGTTTAACAAAAGTTTTACAGCCAAAGTCAGTCACAAAAAGTCATGGAAAAAAAAAATATTTATCCCCACTGCCTAAGAACAGTCAATAGTTTGTTACGCCAAAGGTTGTTATAAACAGACAAAGTACAATAATTTGGACTGGCAGCAAGATGATTTACCTGGAAAGATGTAGTAAATGCCAGGGAGTACACAAGGCAATTCTAAATCTCTCTCTCATATCAATACGTACGGATGACAACGCACAGTCACAAATTCGAACCAGACAGGAATATTTCGGGTGGCTCTGAACACGGATCCCCAGTACCTCAAAGCAGCCCAGCACCACGCCGTACAGACTCGTGGGCAGAAGCGAAACGCTGGCAAACTCGTGGCCTCCTCAAGACTGCAATGCCCCATCGCAGCTAGAGACGCGAGAGCACCGAGTACCGGCCACCGCAGGGCCAAAAAGGCCCTTAGCCTTGAGAAACACTAAGAAACACGCACCAAGTGGGACATTGTCTGCAAAAATGAGTCACCCACACCCCCCCCCCCTTAGCAAAAAAAAAAAAAAAAAAAAAAAGATAAAGAAGAAAAAAAAAAGTCGCTTTTGGTTTAAGGCGGCCACATAAAAGAAACACCATCGGTTGTGCTGGTCTGTCACACATGCATTTTCTACATCGATACACAAATTATGTTAAGCACAGGTTGTTGTAGACGGCGTGTGAGCATCCAATGGCTTGCTCAAACCATTAGAAGCCGGCTATTTTAAACCACGCGTGCCCGGAGTGCTGTTTATACCACAAATGATGCGATTTTCAACATTTTATTAAGGCTGCAATGCCATCAATGACCGGTCGCACTCACTGATGCTCCTTGTAGCATAAATAGTACTGGGGATTTGGATTTCAGTTTGCAAGCGCCAATTCTGCATCAGGAGTACCAAGATCTCAGTAGGGAGATGAACAATAAAGAAACTCTTTAGTTTTTGGTAGGAACACAAACATGGGTAAATAAAGTATACACAACTACTATAGATTCGTCAATGAAGAAATTCTACCATCACATGACATTGTCATGACAATCATACCACTCCCTCCCAGGAAAACTGCGATCGTTATCCTGAGTGGAAATGTTATTTTTAATATATGGAAATAAAATACTGCAATATTCATGTACAAACCAAGTTGTCATATTTAAAGTCAGTATTAAAAGGCATAAAGCAAATTCTGGGTTTAAAGTTTGAACTTTCTGAGCGAGGTACCTCATTAAGTTCCTCTGCCAACACACTCTAATATGACAACATTAATCAGTCATAGCTGTTAGCTATGAAACCTAAATTTCTATAGGTGTAATTTGCAAGTATTTGCTTTAGAAAACGTGGTTCAGCATGTTAGCAAGAATTCTTAATTTAACCTAAAAAAAAATACAATAGAGTATCAATTACAAAAGTCCCAAGTTATTTTGTTTTGCATACATTGATACCATCTTTGATATGACAAAATGATGTTTCTACCATGAATATTTGCCCTTCCACCTTAAAGTTTGGCTGAAACATCTCATCGCCTCTTCACTCTTCTCTCAACCATCGTCTTCCCTGTGTGGTTCTGTTTAGTTCAGCTGTTTGAAAGGCAGGCAGTAACGTAGATAGGAAAAATACAGTATTGCATTTACAGTCAGATTTCTATATCCAGCCACCTTACACATCAAAGCCTGGACGTAACCAGCAAACACGAAGTATTTAAATGCTTTTCAAAACTGCAAGTTAATCCTCTGCGACACATCTGCCAGCAGCTGCTGCGCAG
>NW_009630743.1:0-39070 GCF_000690535.1 Cariama cristata | reverse complement strand
CCCCCCGGGCCCCCCCCGGCCGGGCCTTTTCCCACCAGCCACTACAACACCAGCGCGGAAAAGCAGACGTGGGAGAAGGATTTAAGGTCCACAACTGTCTGCCGCAACTGCACAAAACCGGGGGCAATTCATAGTTATTTCCCTCACAAAGCAAAGCAATGCATCTTCTTCGAGTGGCAGCTCTGGGATGGTTTTCAGGTGCACCACAAAGAGAAAGGGGAGCTTCTCTTTCCAAGGCACCTGTGCATCGGATCCATCCTTTGCTCACCTCTCGCTGCCGGGGAGACGCGCGCTTTAATAGCAACAGCCGGGCGCGGCAGCTGTGTGCCCTGTACGTTCAAGGTACTGCCAACGACTCCGTCGTAAACCCTCGCTATACGTTACAGGTGCTTCAGTGGATCTCCTCTGCAAAACTGAGGCTTATCTTTAACCATTCATGTAAGTAATAAGGTGGAGAGAGTTGTTACAGACACAACTTTGGTTACAAAAATGACTGCTCACTACAACTATTTTAGTGTTACCAAGGTCAGTGGCTAGAAAAGCAAACATGCCTGCTAAACGCTACTGCGCTTCTCTCGGCCAGTCAACAGAATCGGCATGGTAGGACCCAAAGTCACAAAAAGAATTAAATCTAGCAGTTAAACAGAGCAATGGGACTTCATCTATTTGGACAGTCTTTCCTACGCTGCAAGAAAGGAGTAGTGTTCTGCTCCGGGGAGAAGCAAAAAAAAATACCCTTGGATTCGTTGCCCTGTAATTTGACTGAAGTGCCTTGGCAATTCTCAAGTGAAGGCAACACAGAACGCGCCCAGCTTTACTTCAGCCAAAGGCGAGAGAAGACAAACGCTATTTCGCGTCGCCTCGTCTCTTGACTGCGTCAGCGTTTCAGTTATCAAAAAACTATTTGGGGGGAGAAGTCAGAAAAGCCTCGGGACACAGGTGTCACTGCGGCGCTCCGTGCCCAGCGGCATCACTGGACTTGACATTTCAATATTTCTGAGGTGGCACTGTTTTGATTAAAAAAACTTTTGCCTCCCTTTCTCAACATTTGTAAGATAACCAACTTTGGCATTTTACATCATTACAACCACCGTACATAGGTGGCTTTTTTTTCCTTTTTTAATATATATATATGTATATATTCAGCTCCCCCATGTCTCCCACACATCTTTGGTTGCACATAAAGTTGGGAAGTTTGGAAGCTTCGTGCCACTGATTAGAGGTCTCCCCACTCAAACTACCTGCAAGTGGATGTGGAAATCTAACACCTCGCTACTTGAAGAGGAAAAATTTAAAAATGGTAAAAATTACTTTGTTTCACAGGCAAACTAACCTTGTCTACTACACAATAACTCTTCCGACCAGCTTTCAAGATAGTCCAATTGACACCAAGACTGCAAACTACTGAAAGTTCCCTGAAGCAGGAACAAACACATGCTTTGTTATGGAAAAAGCGGTATAAAATAGTTTCTGGAAACAGCCATGGCATGCTGAGAACGATATCAATGGAATCATTCCGACTCTACACTGTTCAGTACTGATCCATTAAGCTCTTTCCTTGCCCTCCCCACCCCAACCCTTCCATGCTTCAATAACCAACAACAAATTCACCTGGAAGTAGACTCAGAGAAAACAGAGTTCCTGCGCTCCTGTCCAGTAGTCAAACTTTGATAAATATATTAGTGAATGACAGGATCTACTGTTACGGTTTTTCCAGGAATACAAACGCAAGCACCGTAGAGCATACTGGCCTTGAAATTACATTACACTACATTTCCCTGATGATCTCCACAGCTTAAAAATGCTTTTGGGGCCACACTGAAGTCTAAAACTAACTCGCAATAGTAAGAACATTAAACATGAATAAAACTTTTAATTATGAATGCATGATGAGCATGAACACCCACGTAACATCAGAGCTGAGACTATTCCAGGAAAAAAAAAAAAAAAAAAAATCTGAATGGTGCCCCGATTGGACCCAGTACCCGTTAACCCATCCGGTGGATGAGGACATCAAATGTAGTGTCTCTGCCGTTCAAGATCACCTCCGCAGCAGTAAGAGCTTTTGCAGAAGCCCCGCAAAGAGAGAAGAAAAAGAGGCAACGCAACGCAAGCCGCTCGTAGGCAGCATCGGCTCTCGATATCCGATCAAGAAAATTCTGCACAGATCCAAACCAGTGAATGTCGCCAGCATTTTGAACGTGTGGCTTTCCCTGCAGGGAAAGACGCTTGTATACAGATGTTAATTGCTTAGAACTGCTCAACAAATTAGCATTTTTGTCCAGGAAACATCTTGCTGGATACAGTCATTGCACTGTAAAAACTGTTATCAGGTTGCATCCGGAAGTTAAAAGTTTCCCATCTCTGTAAAACTCAACCTACATGTGTCCCTTTAAAGAAAACCTGCACCTGGACACTATAATTAGATGGTTAAATGCCAGGCAGAAAAAGCAAACATTCAAAAATGTGAACCGACATGAAATAAGTAGTTCCTTCTACAGCACTGAGCTATCAGAAGTCAGTCATAGTTTTTGTTGGCGAAGTTACTACAGAAACTTTCTGTCTTAACACTGGACATTTGACTGAACTATCAGTAATTCAAAAAAATACTCTCATGATTTGTCAGTATCAACTGAGTCTGGTTTCCAGGGCGCTGAAATATGGAATGTGCAAATCAGTGAGCAGAAAACAATATATATATGGGATTTGACATGACTAGAAGTAAATTTTTTTCCTTCCCCCCTCCTCCTCACAGGATTAAAGGCGTAACTAACATTGCCAGCAATGAACGCGCCAAAAATGCCAGCATCAATGACTTAAATAAAATTACTACAAAAAGTAACATTTTTCAATAGCACCTACATACTTCCGGAACCTAAGCCCCATTTAAAATAAACAGATTTAGGTGCACAGGTATCTATAGCTTTTGAAAATCAAACAGAGGAGGATTTGCAAATTTGACCCAGAGACACTAGATCTGGCTACCACCACCCACAACAGAAAAGCTTTTTTTTTTTTTTTTTTTTAAATCCGTCTCAGCTCTGGTTCCAGAATTTAAATGCAGATATACAAAACATATATTTTAATGCTTCTTAATCAGCAAGAAACTGCAAATACATCTTTTACTACAACTAGATAATATAATTTCAACTAAGGCTATACTGTAGCTTCTGAGTCTTCATCTGAACTCCGGCAGTTACTGCTTTTCCTGAAGCCTTTCCACGTGTAACCCATGAAGGTAGGGCTGATGGGCAGGAAGCTGAAACACCTGTATTTTTTAATAAAGTTCATGCCAAAAGGCAAATCGTATGTTTCCATGCCATCCAGTGACTTGCTTCCTTTACCAACTCCTTTCTTCCATTTCCGTATTCCCCTTTCTTCAGGGCTTCCTAGAAATCAAAATAAAAGGAAAAAAAACCCACCACATTAATATTTTTATGTAAAACACACGCACATAGAAGAGAGGTTAAGAAAGAAAACCCTCAAGTCTCAGACACCATGTTCAGCAAAGCAGTGGAAAGATCTTCTAGACTCCTCAGAGAGGCAGGAAGAAGGGAAAAAAAAAGTTTATTGGAAATGGCCATTATCTGTTTTATTTCATAACTGCAAGTTGAGGCAAATTTCTCCTCTTGAACGGAAGCAGGTTTGGATCTTAAAAATATTTTTACTCTGTCTTCTGAAGACAACTATTCTGGTTTAATTTTTGTCAGCTATTTTGTATTTTTAATAGGATGGAGACCTTAACCTGAAAAAGATTCAAAGGGTTCTCGAGGCAACTGAGGCATGCAGGTGTTAAGCAGTCAGCTCTAGGCGTTAAAGAAATCAACAACAAAAGCAGTAATCTTTTCCTCAGCTCCTGCCTCCATGAAATGCTGTGTTATCTTCATTCAGAACGGCAGTTACTATTTCAGATAAAATGACAGGTTCACATGCTGACCTGGAATGGTATTATCCAAAATAAACGCAACGCAGCCACCGACAAACATGGCCGTAGTTAGAAGAACGTTTAATACTTGATCAATGCCCGCTATTCCTAGAAGAACAGGGGAAAAAAAAAACCAAACATTTAGAATTTGAATTTTAATCATACATATACACATGCTACTGATTTACACACAGGTCAACTGGGAAAACTTGCTACTGAGGTCACTGAGGAATCTGCTCAAATAGGACTCTTAAACCACTCGGGAACAGATGCAGAACCACTTCACCTAGTATAGCCCACCATGAGGACTCCTTCTTTCCCAAAATCTAAGTCCATGAACTTTCAGCTGCTTATAAAAATGTCATGAAATGTCGTTTTAGTTTCTACTGCAGATGTAACTGCTTAATTTAAACTAAATAGAAAACTACAAAATGTAAAAGGCGAAACGTTCATAATGTAAAATCATGTGCAGTGAAATAATTCCTTTTATAAAACTTTACTTTTTAAAAGGGCAAGACTTCATAGCACCAATTCAAGGAAGAACATTGTATTAATATATCATCACCTAACTCTGCTTGAATGATCTACTTTTCTGAACAACTTAAAGTAGGTTAGATATGCTCTTAAATCTGGTTCTGAAGCAATAGCTATAACTAGTTAGTTAATATTTCCTTTTTTAAAAAAAAACACAAACAAAAAACCCCCCCAAAAAACCAAACTAAACCAAACCCAAACCAATTAAGTATTCCTGTAGAGAATCTTCCTTTGACGACATACGCTGTCATGACCACTACTCAGAAGGTAGTATTAAGAAAAAAAGAAAACCTTCTCCATGAATTCACCAAAACTGTAATTTGGCTAACAGCCTGAAACCAAGTTCATTAAAATTCAGATTCAGAACACATATCCAGTGACAAATAACTTCGAAACCCCAAACAAATTCATAGATTCCAAGCTCTACCTTGGTATTTCCCCTTATTCTTTGACCATCATTTACAACTCAGATTCACCCTTCTAGTCCTCCTTTCGGTCCAACTGGCAATCACCTTCTTCCATTGTTCTCCAATGCTACCCAGAGAGAGCAGGACAACTTCAGATGTATCCCACTGAAGCATTCAATTCAAGTCTCAACATCGCAACTAACTCTCCTCTGAACACACCTGCCTTCTTATTTGTAGCTTTCATTGTCTCCATAATACTTTGTTTTTTCTCTTATTTACCCTTTACATTACTTTGAACTTGTATGTACTTCGCATATGAGCACGAGGTAAAAGTATGCTTTGTTTAAATGAGCAGAAACACATACCTGTAACCAGTGGATTTTGTTTGAGATAGCTTGGCAGGACAAGCCCAAAGAAAATGGAAAATCCAAGTACAAACAGGTTACGAGAAGAATTTAAATCTATGAACTGGAGATTAGACAGACCCACGGCTGTAATCATCCCTAAATAAAAATACAACAAGTCTCAGCTTTTATATAGTCTTTTTCTTCAAAAAAAGATAGTAACATACATACAAACACAGCACTGGAGTAAAAAGACAGAGCCATACCGTACACAAAGAGGAGCAACAAAACATACGTTACCAAAGAGAGTGCAGAAAAGGGCACCAAGCACGGGGTCAGGCAGCGATGCAAAGAGAGCACTGAACTTGCCAACCATCCCAAGCAAGAGCATGAAGGCTGCTCCGTACTGAATAACCCTGCGACTGCCAACCTGCAGGAGAACAAAAAGGAAAGGACACTGGAAAAAGTCCATACTTAGCCCAACTTCATGCCTTGCATTTTATTTTATTATTCTCTTTTGCATTTAAAACTTCTTTTCGAGCTTCCATTCATACTTTTTGTAGTGTTAAAACACAGGCTGCAGAGCCTTTACAAATGTCTTTGAGGGCTCAGCTGTAACATGGCTGCACTCCAATACTAACACAACCGTGTTTGATTTTGTTTGCATTAACATTAAGTCATCTTTAAAATTATTTGTAACTGCTATAGCCACAATAACCATGAAATGTGGTGCAGTCCCTTCAACAATAAAGAAAACAAATAGACCATAACTAGTAGAGATGGCAAACAGATCAACCATAATGCAAACGGAAAAAAAAAAAAATGCACGTGTTGCTGCTCTTTTACACAAGAATATATGTATCAGTTACCTACCATGCAGTTTACTTGAAGGAGATGCAGGCTTTCTAGACAGAGATTATCAACTCTGTCTTTATAACATCGCTCTTTGAGATCAGAACTGAATTCACCTCATATGCCAATCACGGCTGTGCTAACACTGTGAAACCAAGTGCCTGCACTTCCTTCTAATTTTTATTGTAAGCATCCAAACTTTGGGCAGTATTTCTCTGGCATTATGTTGTAGTGGTAGTTGACAAACTTGAACGGTCAATATTTTAGTAGTGTTACACTTGCGTAAGAGGTGCACCAGGGACAAAAAACCCCCCTATTACGCTGGTAAGGTGGTTTCTAGCAAAGCCCTTTGCAGGTCTCTTGTTGCAGATTATTAAACTTCAAAAAGAAGCAGATACTAATTTGTTAATCATGAGTGAATGAGCTAAATGAGTGAAACGAGAGAAAAAAAGATACAGTAGGCATGTTTAGGGTAAAAGTACTTTCCCCCATATTCTTCACTGCTTAACTGTCAGGCGAAATGCGTTCACCTACAAACAGAAGCCACACCAGTACATCACGGTGTTCACGAGAGTAAAAACAGAAGTTAGCTTGCACCATTCTCTACTTTTTATAAAGCTATTAATTTCCTAATGGCCACCAATACCTTGCTCTAAAATTATCTTCCTGCATGAAATAGGCAGATTCTTTAAAAAATCCACATGATAGCAGGATATATTTACGCAAACGCTCAATCACTATGGGGCAAACAAATTAAGCTCCTTTTGAAAGCTACTGAAAGCATCCTGGTCAGCATTTAGCTCAAACTACATATTTATTCCCAGGCACTTGTAGACACACTTCATGCGATTATTTTGGAGAGCATGATATGGTACCTAGTACCTTACTGGAATATTTAATCATCAACATTATGGCATAAGCTACCTATAATTTTGCCCCAACTAATCAGATTTAACTGATTCTCCTCTCATCAAATAGAACTTGCTCACAGACTAGCTCAAAGACTTTGCAGTATTTACATCTAGCTGAAGCCTCAAATTGAAATTCTAAGCGTAATCATATACTGATTTTTAGAGAGGTAAATGCCTTTTCAAATGTTGCACTGGTGTAATGGGATCACCAGCACTATGTAAGCCTTCACTCATGAGCATTAAAGATTTCCTCTCCCAAATAAACGGCAGAGTACCTACATGCCAAAAATCTATTTTGAGATAAATTGAAGTTGAAAAACTATTAGGTTTTTTGGAATGAATACGCAGACAGGAAAACAAGACAGAACACTAGAGCACAGCCATCCAGCTGTGCCATTCTGGATAAGGCACATTCACTCTGCCATCATGCGCTCTGAACAGAAGTAACTGTAGTTAACTCTGTTCGCTGTAACAGCTGCCAGTTTAACATTCATTTTTCGCTGTTCCAAAGCAAAATGTACACTCATTTCTGTGGACTGTTAATAAAAAAGTGCTGTTAATTCATATCAACTCCTATGAAGTAACAAAAGAAAGGAAGCAGACCAGAATAAACCTGTCTTTAATGACTTCTAACCAGAATTTCTTCTAGAAAATTTCCATCAGCAACTGATTGCAAGACTTATACAGACAGCAGATGGTGCTATTAGTATTTATATTCCACCCTAATACCAAACAGAATCATCCTTTGTGCAGAAAAAAAATGGCTGAACATAAATTCATCATCTATATTGGATTAAGTCAGAGGGATGAACTATTTTAAGTGGCCAGCATACACCTTCTATCTTGTAGTACGCATGAAGATTAATAGCTTCCAAGCGAAATATGCAACAAGATGTACGTATTTACAACATAAATTACTCTTACCAAATTTGCTGATATTTCTTAACAAGGTTAAATTAACAATATCAAGCAAATCTATCTGCAGTCTAAGGTCTCCCAGTTTAGTAAGGCATTCAAGCATGTATCCAGTTCCGCATATGAACAAAGGAATTCCTCAAGTGCTTATATATTTTACTGAGCAACACTCCAAAAAATATGTAATCCTCTAAGCATGCCCAGTGCCTTAAAAACCTACCATGACAGAAACAAATATTTAAGGTACATTTAACTTTGAAGCTACCTTGACTGCAGCTCCTGTTCTAGCTGTGTCAGCACAACACCCTAGTACAGACATACATAAACCCCAAGGACCTCAAGTTGCATTTCATTGTGTGTTCAAGTGAGACATCACAAATTGTCAGTTCTCTAGCAATGCCTTCAGAGCCAAGGCATCCAAAAGAGTATCAACCCCAGTTTACAGTGTTTATGCCTCAACTCACAACACCCTAGAGCCCTGGAATGCCTTCTTGGTTTTCAAAGGGTCAGATTATTTAGCATCATCTGCTTTATGTAGTTTTCTAACTGCCCTTTACTCTGAATAAAAATAAGATTTTTGAGGTCCTTATCTAGAATGCATTTCCATTAGACAATGGCTGGTACAGACAAGTTAAGCAAATTCAGTGCTGTGTAAAGTTTGCCCGCACAAAGCACTCCGTATGGTTTCTTGGAAGAGGATCATGCTGTGAATCACGAAAATGGCATAAGCCATCCACCAGAGTTAAAACTCAAGACATTGAGTAATCAAGGTAAAGCACATACCTTTGTGATGCCCAAGACACCAATGTTAGGGCTGGAAGAAGTGGATCCGTTCCCTGTCCCAAATACTCCATCCAGAACACAGGAGAGACCCTCAATAAAAATCCCTCTGTAAATCACAGACAGACAAAAAAGAGTCAAACCTGTAATAGCGCAGATTCACTTCAGATAGTGCTTGATGACTGCATCCTACGTGGGGGCTTATTAAGGCATCTGTCCCACATGAATTATTATAATTCACGTTTCAAGCTCCAACACACCTGGAAAACCAACTTCAGTTCTGTTTTCTATGTCTTAGATCATAGAATCATTTGGGCTGGAAGGGACCTTTAGAGGTCATCGAGTCCAACCCCCCTGCGGTGAGCAGGGACATCTCCAACTAGATAACGTTGCTCAGAGCCCCATCCAGCCTGACCTTGAATGCCTCCAGGGATGGGGCTTCCACCACCTCTCTGGGCAACCTGTTCCAGTGCTTCACCACCCTCATTGTAAAGAATTTTTTCCTTATGTCAAGTCTAAATCTACCCTCTTTTAGTTTGAAACCATTACCCCTTGTTCTGTCACAGCAGACCCTGCTAAAAAGTCTGTCCCCATCTCTCATATAGGCCTCCTTCAGGTATTGGAAGGCCGCAGTGAGGTCACCTCGAAGCCTTCTCTTCTCCAGGCTGAACCACCCCAACTCTCTCAGCCTCTCTTCAGATAACCACGTTCTTAAACTGAGGAAATTACAAAATAATTCAAGTCAAACTGAGAGCTGCTCTTTATTTCTAAAACTGCATTTCAGCTTAATTTGACAGGCTACCCTGATTCCAGAACCGATTTAGAGTTCTGTCCCTATGGAAACTGTACTATTAACTTCCACGGACTCCCGCAGGAATAGGACTAGGTTTCCATTTTTGTTTCCAATGCCGCATTTGCAACAAAATAATTCAACATGACAGTTGCATCTTCTATTTCAGATACTTGGCCCTTGTGTTTGACCAAATTGTAACATGTAATCTCAGAGCACATTCCTGTCTTATACCAAGGAAAAAAAAAAGGCAAACAAATCAAAAACGTGAAAAAAAAGAAGGTGGCAGCATAAGGCACTGAAAAAATATTTCTTTTTTTGACATACCTGTTTATTGCATGAATTGGTGGAGGAGGAGCGCAAGACAACCTGGCACAGGCATAGTAATCTCCTATCGATTCAATAATGCTAGCAACAACTGCGCTAAGCATTCCTATTACTCCAGCGGCTGAAATTGTTGGCAGTCCCCACTGAACTGTGAAGAAAAGAAAACTGAAATCTCTCATGCCACAGAAAACAATTTAGATATCAAAACATACAGCAATTTCATAGAATCATTTAGGTTGGAAAGGACCTTTAAGATCATCAAGTCTAACCGTAAACCTAGCACTGCCAAGTCCACCACTAAACCATGTCCCTAAGCACCACACCTACACGTCTTTTAAATACCTCCAGGGATGGTGACTCCACCACTTCCCTGGGCAGCCCCTTCCAGTGCTTGATAACCCTTTCGGTGAAGGAATTCTTCCTCATATCCAATCTAAACTCCCCCAGCGCAACTTGAGGACATTTCCTTTTGTGTTGAGTACAGGGGGACGATCACTGCCCTGGTCCTGCTGGCCACACGATTTATTCATCTTTAATGGAATCAATAAACGCCCTTCACAATAACACAGTATGGCAAGTTCAAGTAGATGAAAGGAGCAAAGGAAAAACTGCCTAACCAACTGCTTTGATCATGCTTGGAAAAAAACCAAAAAACCCCAAACCCCACTAAAAAAATTCCTCCTGTTCAGAAGGAAGGAATTTGAACTACTGCTTCTGAAAAAACAATTCTGATCAGTGAGGCAAATGTCCCTTAATTATTATTGCTCTAAAAACTCAGTCTTTGATTACAAATTTAGTCTACCGAAGAGAATGGCCAACAACCAGCTATGATCACTGCACAAACATCTTCCAATTCCAAATTTTTGTAAAAGAGAAAACAAGATTAATTTAAGCCTGTAGAAAAGCTTGGCAGGTTTTCCACAGCAATTGCCTTGATGCTTTTATGTCTTTGCAATAGAATTGCTTCTTGCAACAAAAGGAACTTTAAGTCACACAAATGTGAATGAACAAGGCTTCACAAATAAGAAAGGTCTAATCAGGTGGAGAAGGTTTCCTCCTCTTCTTCCCTAAAAGCTTCTATTATACATCTTGCAAGTACTGCTTTAGAAGTGGTTTCTTTTAAGAACTAATCAGAACCAAAGCGTATGGAAAACCACAATGAAGCTGCCTCATTACAACGTAGTGGTATTCCTAACAATTCCATTCTCTTCTAGTAGAATGTTATTCTATTATTACGTCATTAATTTCTGAGCAGCACAAGGGTGAACCAGTTGTGCAACTCTCTCTCATACTGTAAGAAACAGCCTTTAACAGCTTTAAACGTGGAGGTGGCCAGCAAAAGAATACAAACATCCAAGATGCTGTGTAAAGTGTTTTGTGTTCTCTTGTAAATACTCTCTTGTCCTTTGATAAGCATTGACCAGCATTCTCTGACTTACCCATCAGCAGCATTCCAGTGCCGCTTCTTTAAGTCAGGATATTTTTAGGTAGTTGTTAACAGTTGTGCTAATTCAAGAATGGGTGTGTTTGGGGCAGGGAAGTGCGTTAAGCTGGAAAAAACTCCACACGCTACTGATTCTTCAGAGAGTAAGAATCAATCACTTCAGTAGCTCTACAGGCGTTGTAATAACCCATCTTTATTACTGTGTAACAGTAACAGCAGCTGACCACAGTATCGACAAATACAGACAAATCAACCTTTCCCTGAAAATCCGTGTTACATACACAGTCACACTGTTATCCGGTCAAGAGTTACCTAGATAAACCCTGCAAGTGCCTTCCACGAATTCAAGTTTCAGAAACTCAAGTCTGTCTTGGATGAGACCTTAAGGTATCAAATTAAAGAGGAAAACAAGAAAAAAAAAACCATCGTCCCCACCTACGATGCCTTTAGATCAATGCATGTTGAAGTGCATGAGAATATAGTACTGAGATAAAAATAGTAATGCTTCTGAAAACAACAGAAATGATACTTATGGGCACATTATTAGAAAAACAGCTCTTAAAACCAGACATACTTACAAGGATAAGGAACCTTGAACCACGGAGCTACCAATAACACTCCTCGTCGTGCATCTGTGCGTGCGTAGAAGCCGTACTTCGAACTGTCAGGGGGAAAGACGTCTGTCACAGTGAAGATGAAGCAAAGCAACCACGACACCAAAATAGCCAAAATAATCTGTGAAAGAGAAGAACAAAAGCTGTTTAAAATAAACTATCATTGGCAATATTCATCAACAGCAAACAGTTCCTGCACAGAATACCTATTACACACATATCTGAGAGTGATCTTAAGCGATATTTTAAGTCTGAACAAGAAGTAAATCCTGTAATAGATCCGTGAGGATCAGCCCCTAATGAAGGTGCTGTTACAAAAGCTGTAGAATTAGGGCAAGTCTCTCCCCTAACAAATGGGGAAGTCTCCAAATGGGCACTTAAACTAGTGAGTTAGTCTCAACTTTACCAGAGAAACAAAAAGAAGTCTTTCACATGGGGGAACGGAGTATTGCTTTCATAAAACTAGAAGATAACGATCTCGCCAATCCTTTTTGGAGGGCTCAGTTTAGGCTTTCATTGCATGCATAAACATACCTCTTTCTCTCCCCCCTTCCCTCCCCTCCATGATCTTCATCACTCCAACCACTCTTCACCAGAGACACATACCAGAATGGGATCTGGCAAGACTACAATATGAGACTATTTCCTGTGGCAAATGAGCCATTTAGTTAAGTTTCTCGTAAGTCCATTTAAGCTTTTATGCCACTTTGTGATCTATTGTATTATTAAGAAAAAACAAAACCAAGGAAAAAAAAACAAAAACAAAAACAAAAAAAACCCCACAAATTAGGGTTTTGGGTTTTTTTTTTGCCAACTGAAGAACAAGTTCAACTACTTACAGGGAACATCTTGAAAAGCTGCAGCCTGTATGCTGTCCATCCTTTCTTGGATTTGTAAATGGGTAAGGGAAATTTGACATTTCTGGCATACTGAGAAAACAACAATACTAGGAAAATAGTCCTGAGAAAAAAGGAGGAGGAGAGTGGGACAAGAAAGACATGTCATTAGCATCAGTATGTTAAAAATCCTTCTCAGCACAAACCTGTTCAGGCTCTTCAGACACAATATAAATGTACATTTTAAATTTAGCACAAGACAAGGCGTCATAAGACAATATATTTTAAATAAATTATTGTTCCACAAAAGCCAAAACAATGTCACTTGTATTCTAAAGTGCTGCAAAAATAGCCAGCAGCAAACAGGTAAATTAAACTAGGAAAATGAATCAGACTGAAGAAACAGAAAAACTGGAGGTTAGCGTACAACAATTTTTACATTTCAAAACTTGCACAAAACTCCAAAGCATTTGAAAAATTTCTGTCAAGGGAAATTCTTTCTTCAATTCTTAAGAATGCCTTTTTTTTTGTATATGCACCTTTCACTAAACAGCTGTAAATAAAGTAGAATAGAGCCCAAAACCCAAGATTCCATTCAACTGCAGTTCACCAGTAACCCAGTTTACTGCAGTTTTTAGATGCCTCAAGTACTATGCATTTTCCCCCCTTGTCAAAACTGCTAACCTCCTCTCTACATTAAAAACTAATTTAACTTTACAGCTAAAATAAATATCCACTGCAATGAAAAATAAAAAGCCAGGGCAGGTTGCTCAATTTGAAATAGCCAAAACCAGTTTTGCTATAAAGAGGCTACACAAAGAGTCAACCTGTCTGAAGAAGCAAGGCTTTTCTGAAATCGGAGATTATGTTTTTATCAGCTGACTTAAAAAAGGCGGATTTTAAGTCTCTCTCCCTTTTCTGTCCAAGATCAGTTTCAGCCCGTAAGAAACAAAACAGAGCTTTATTCTCCCTCAGTCTCCAGAAACAAAGAGCTCTGCACAAGAAGGGTGTCATTTATAGCCTTGACCCCCGACTAGACTCGAATGATAAAGGCACCTTTTCCTTGCATTCAGGAACATTTTGGCATCTCTCCCAAAGTCCATTATGGAAAGATGGGCTCCACTTCCTAACAGCAGCTATCCTGGCATGATAGCCCTGAGGACAGGTGGCTTTGCATTTTGATTTATTCAGTATAGAGTTGTAAATAATGTAATAAGGTTATATTATTGTAAATAATATTACATCGGCTACGTGGCAGGGGGGCTTACTGCCATTCTGTGAAATATTACCAAATCTTTAAATGCCCAAAGAAAGAGTTTCGTTCCCCAGATATACAGGCAAAGACCAATTCAGGAACGATTTCCTTTTTTTACAGATCACGATGTCATGAGTTTTATGGATTGAATTATTTTAGCTTGGCACTCACAGAACAAGCGAGGTCAGAAAACTGTTTGGGAATCTGAAAATCTTGTCAAATAACATCTGCAGCTAATAGACGATAATAGCTCTTACACAGGTATTATTCTGCTGTGCTAGATAGCAATACAGTATTTTTATCTCATCAGAACAGCCAAGACAATTTCAAGTGCCACATCTTGTAGAGATCAAGTTAATTCGGAGTGGCTCTAGTTGGCTATGGAGTTATTTTCAACAATCCAGTGCACGTTTTTGCGTGGCAGAAGCCAGAAATACTTATTGACTCGGTAATATTTAAATCCTGTTCCTAAATTGATTTTTTTTTTTCCATCTGCAAAATGTCAACTTTAATTACACATTTCCATGTCCAATTCACCAAAGGTCTTCTTGACTGATTTAACATTAGTCCCAACTTGCACAGAATTTGTTTTACAGGAAAATAAAACATTCCTTTGGGTCAGCTGCTTAACATAATAGAATAACAAAAATATTCATGATGTTAACATCCAAGATAAAAGAGAATTAAACAGTCCTTTTAATCATAAGCTGCACTTACAGAATAGTTTACATGTTCAAAGTACCGTGCAAACGGATTAGTCGGAACAGAATCTGATCTCATCAAGTCATTTCTTCCGCTTCCAGAGCCAGCACAAAGTTGGTCGCCATACACTGGATATAGCAACCACTTCAGCCAATTTCCTTCTCCCTAAAACGCGGTTCCCATCCTTATTTGGCTGGTTAACTGCAGCACCTCACAGGAAGCTTTTGTCTTCTCTTCATCTCATTTTTCTCAGTTATTCCCTTTCATACCACTAATATCAATTCTTTAATTTCCCTGGCATCCATATCTACAGAAGCACGCATATCACGCCCTGAACTTCACTCCAAAAGCCTTTTCGTCTACTAAACAGAAATCTGTTTACTTATGCCTCATTGACCACGGCATTCGTGGAAATACACGTGCTCTCTGTCGTCATACAAATTTCTCTTGGCTATAGGTAAGCAAAGCAGTAATAATGACAAAGGGACCACTACTATCAATGGTTATTTGCTCGCTGTTGCAGAATAAGAAACATACACAACAGCATCATAAAAATAGACATACAAATTGTTCACAAATCTCTCCGGTGTTTTGCGAAATCATCTTTTCTATAGCACTGAATTAGACCCAGCCAATGGCTTCCAGACCAACTACTGTTTTGTAAAACTCTCTGTTCTCCACACCTCACTTTCATCCATTGTCCTTTCCTGCCTCCTTGAGTTGCTGCTGTCCTTATTCCCAAATTGCCAGCTGACCCTATCTAGACCCACTCACATGCCTGCACACAGTATTTCTCCGTGCTGGGAGCACTGCAATGCTACCTTTGGCAGCCGAGCAGACTCTAGCTTTCCCTGGCACTCCAAAATTCCTGCTTGACGACTTACCAACTGGGACCCCCCGGCCTAAGCCAAGAATACCCAGGAGTACTTACAACATAGCGATACCCCAGTGTTTCCCTGCTCTTTCTCCAGCAGCTTGGAAACCGGAGAGGCCGATGAGAGCAACAGTTGGAGTGATGGTCAGAGGTCCGATGTATCGCAACAGGGCACCAGGAAGGCCAAGCAAACCGATCACCACTTCTATCAAGGAGGACATGATAATAGCACCTTGGATCTGAACACACAAGAACGGGAAAAAGACAGTTCAGTCAAATCTTACGAGCAAACCCAAAACATTTCTTTTTCTGCTCTGGATTACAAACTGCAGTTAAAAGAATTCAGTGACACAGAAGAACTCAGCAAATTTTTTGTCATAAAACAGCTCATTATGTTTAAGTGACTTATTGCTTAAGCATAACACTTATGGTTTTCTCCACAAAACTATTACACAACAGACCAGTGGGCCAGTCTGGTAGCTGTGTGGATAGCACATCACACTGTCAGACAGGAGACCTGGGTTCCAGGCTAACCTTTAAGCTCTCAGATCGAACCGGCAAGGGTTGGTGGCGCCACGGAGGTGATGCTCCTAGCTCCTAGGGGCAGAGTGTGTGCTGCATTGTTCACAAGTGCTCCTTAGAAGCTGGTATAGAGCAGCGTTGTGGTCTCAGGAGACTGTCAGCCCTCTTGGCTGCAGGGCTCTTGGCAGGATGTAGCTATGGTTTGAACATGGGGAAGAGAGAGGGGTTGTTTTTAATTAAGAAAAAGTTTGCAGCCCAAAGCAACGGGATGGGAGATAAATTCCATGACACACGCCTTAATTTGGACTACGCTATCTACCACTCTAGTGTGATGCCTGGGCACAACCCTCATCCTGGGCTCTGCAGAGCGTGACGAAGTTCAGACTGCAGTGCTGCGAGTGGAGGAGTTTGATACATTTCAGCAAGTCTCTTGGGAGAATCAATGTTTTATCGGAATAGTCTCCAACTTAAGACACCTAGGGATGCACCAGATTTGCTAACTGTATTTACCTTCCATGGGACAGCCTACTGAACAGAGTGACAGCAGGCAAGTGGTCTGGTAGCAGCTGAACTGCTACCAGTGAGCACAAATCGTAAAGTTTTACAAGAAGAGTATTCGTCTCGCTTGTGCGTTTTACTGCGCACCTTTTGGAATGTGGTAACTAACTCCTTGTATTTGCTGTCCAGCAATGAACAAGTTGAAAAGATGAAGACTTCCATGAAATGAGTAAAAGCACGTATTCAAACGAAAATCGCAGTGAAAGAAGAAATTACCAACTTAAAGATGAGAACACACAGACAGTTAGGTGAGAAACTTAACTGGAATCGGACAGATCAACAGCTAAAGGCTACTCCTACATTACCTCTCGTATTCTGGGATACCAGATGTGCTCAGTGTGAAGCAGTTCTGTTGTTCCATTTGTAACTGTTATATCTTACAAAAAGAAGAAAAGAAAAAACACAGGTATTTATTCCTCTGCCACTCTGCCATCATTTAATACAAAATAAATCTCTCCTTAAGCTGTGTCTGACAAATGAGCCTTGATTTACACAGAATAAAAGTTCTGCAATGCTACAAATCCAGCAATAAACATGCTTACAATCCCCAAGAGCTAACCACTAATTCTACCCACTGTACCAAAGTGGAAAAAAAAAATCATAACTTTTAGAAAGAAAGGTCAATTAGGGATTCTTTTCCCACTCCAATAAACACATGAATGGAGAATTACTCAACTGCACACTAGGAATCAAGTACTCCAACATTTGTTGCTCACCAATTTAGGTCACTCACTGAATGATGAATTGACCCGTGGTAACAACCCCATCTGACACCTTTCGAAGGTTCAAAGGTTCAAGAGCAAGATGCAGCAAAGGCTCTTTTTGAAAAGGTGAAGCAGTGGAAAAAAACCTGCTTTGCTATCAAAGGTTATCAGACAGTATTTTCTTTCAACAAGGTGTGTATTAGCATACTGGCACATTCTGGCACACAGAAATATCCAACACAGGTAGCACTTCTAAAGCACACCACAGTTTGCCTTTGCCTCTTGGGCACCGAAACCCACATGCCATTTCCCAGTAGCTAAATCTGACTCCTCCAGTGAGAAAAAGTGAATGCTCAAAGCTAAGTTTTCTACAGAAAAAACATCAGGAAAACTAATTAGATGGTCGTCAGTGAATCAAAAGAGATGCATAAACACATAAATAATATAAATATAAATGATTAGAGAATCTAAACAACAGCCGGGAAGAACTGTAGCTAGAAGCAGGCAGCCTGCTTCTCCATACTGCTGTCTTGCACTGCCCACAGCCTTATTACTGAATAACAACACCCCATGAAAAAGAAAACTGCCAGAGCTGTTTTCTAATTTAAGTTAAAGCAAAAGCCCCCTACCCAACCAGTTTTACTGCACATTTTCCCTCTAGATAAATTCAAAAGCTTTCAGGATGATGACGTTAGCAAAGAAAAAAGTTAAAATTAACATCCAAATATTATCAAAGCTTGCTCTGCAAAACCTGTCAGGTATGAGTTAAACAGGTAAAAATACTGGTCTTGAGGTGATGCCAAACATTGTTCAAACTTCCTAGTACTCAACTGAAAAGGTCTCAATTGGACTCACTATTTCCAAATACTGGAAAGAACATTCAGGGAATCCTTCTGCCTTTCTCTACATTGCTAACGAAAGAATTGTTTTATGTTACTGCTAGATTTCTTTTGTCAACATTTTTATATCTAAAAAAAAAAGCCCAGAAACAGAATTCCACAAGGGCATTCTTAGGAATCTTTTTCCAAGGCACAAAGCTTTAACATCATAAAATGAGAGAATTTTTCATATTCCCTTCTTATTACTTCCAGTTTCCATATCAAAAGGTTTGGCAGTTGCATTATAGGTGATGTCGGTCATTTGTTACTCAAACCTGAAGAAGCATGAACGACAATTACCTGTATTATTACATTTCCACTTCTCCAGGGACAGTATTGCTCTAGCAGGTGCTAGGAATGCAAAAGCACTCGCTTGAAACAAGGGTAACCTGGTGGAAAGGGAAAGAAGAGATGCTGACATTTCTCAGTGTTACAGTACCGTGTCATGGTATAAATTGCAGTTAGGTGGTTACTCATCCTCAAAACCATTCTTTATTGGGGGTTATTAAAAATGTGAAATATGAGAATTTCTTATTAAAAAGAACAGCCATAGAAATACTAAGACTTCACAAAGCAAAGACCTAGCAGATGAAACTACGTGCATGAAGTTGTTAATACAATGCCTATAAGAGATAATTACTAGATACCAGCACACAGGTACCAGACCTTGATTTAAGGTTTTGACTCAACAGCACAACAAGGATACAGATGCATGTTCTGATGTAAGTACCAGCCAGACTGCTGAACATGCAGCTTCTACTGTCCCGCCACACCAAAAAAGCTCTTTGATAGGGCAGTCTGCGCACTCAGTACCTTCCCTCTGCATGACTTGAAGTACAGTCATCTATACATTAATTTTAAGTGTATGTAAATAACTATTAGGTTGATAAGAGCTGATTAGATGTTCCAGGTGGCCACCAACAATAAATACAAACGCTGCAAGAATTTCAAGATGACATTCTTAGCCTTGGTGTTAACACTTTCCAAAAGGTTTAAGATCTAAAGAGCATCGACCAGCACCAACTACGTATTTATTGAATCAACTGTAGCTTGTGTAACATCACAAATATCCAGATGTTACTTAACTACAGAAAAGATGCACTTTGAACTATTCTATAAATACTGCCGTTAATAGATTGTAATAAGATTCTCTTTAATAGCAGATCTCAAACTGTAACATGTGGAACACTTAATTGCTCATGCAGCTCTAGTTACTGCACTGCGTTTATGGTTGTTTTACAGCCGCAATGAAGTGCCTTGACACCAGTGCAAACACCAGTAAAGGAAAAAGAACTAACTGTAAGAGATTCAGATGAAGATCAGCAAAGGCACAAAGAAGGGGGGGGGGGGAAATCTATGGGAAAAAAAAAAATCCTAAACACACTTAACACAAAAAAGATCAAACCAGAACCATGTTACTAACAGTAGTTGTAAAGTTCACAGGCAGGAAGTTAGAACAGTTGAACTACCATGGGAAAGGAGTTTGGACCATGAGCAATGTAAAAAGCTGACCCACCAACCGCAAACAGTGCAAACTGCATTAGAAAGTCAAACTCCATAAAATACAAGCCATCTGAGCACACCTGACAGGCATGCAATTCCCTTCTAAGTTTCTTCAAGCAATAATCAAAGCTTTATCTTTGGTGAAGAAACCGTTGGTAGCTACAAGTGAATGATTCACCTTATTTTTCAAGGTTCATTAAGCAAATTGAGCAAGCTGGTGCCCATGGCAAAATATGAAATACCTGTAATGAGCTGTTACTCCTCTATCCCACCTACACAGTACTCCGTCCCCTCCAGTGATTTTGTAAATATACATTGCAAACACATTCTCCAGTAATGAAGTCAGTTGTACTGAGACTTAGGTCCAGAGTGAGAGTTTTGTATCACACAAAATACCCTGCATACATATTGAGTAATAAGAATAATAATTAGCACGTCTAGTTTAGCTATCCGCTCAACCTTTATATGAGACAGTTAACCTGGAATATTTACCAAAAGGGCCAGTAGGCTCGAAATACTGCCTTTTTTTTTTCTTTTTCTAAGCAGAAAGGAAAAGGTGGGGTGTTTTTTTGGTTTTGCTTGGTTGGTTGGTTGTTTCTTTTAATTAATACTCAAAATCAGCCAACCAAGATCAGTTTCTTTCTGAAGAGATAGCTGCAGCTTGGAACATGACTTACAAAATACCTTTCCCATTGCTAAGCCAGGCATTCATTACCAGCTGGGTAAAGTACTACCAGCTTTTGATTGGGATATCACTTCAATTTCATGTCAAAATTGTGAAGTTGCTCAATTTTGGCACCAGCCCTTGTGAAGACAGAGCTTTTTATGCAGTTAAAGTCATCTGGAAATATCTTCATTATCCTAACGTGTCACACAGATGTAAGAATGCTCAGACAATGTAGTGATGGGCACAGCAACAAACCTAAAATGTTTAGGTATACTAAAGCAATGTCTGATTGTCTCAGTCATACTAATTACTCTGAATCCTTGCCAAATCTTTTGGCTTATTACATAACCTAATAAATAGCTTGAATTCCTAAAACTAGTATGGGTACCAAATTGACCACAACTCCACCTCATAATTGTGCTAAATCCATCTTTAAGGACCTTTAAACCAAGGAATTTGACCTTTGGAAACCGCAGTGGCTTCATTTGCTGCAACACTTTGCAGTTGACAGACTTGCCAAAAAATACTTTAAAATCTCATTTAGAGAATGTGGCTGCTATATCCCATTCCCACCCTTACATAAAACCAGAATCACATGTTAAATAGTTATAAAACATTCAACTGCAGAAATCTTCCCCTTAAATACGAGTTCACTTATTTTAAGACCCAAACACAATTGCCTCTTCAGTATATAAACATGTACTTCACAGCGCAAGTGGAAGCTACTGAAAAGGAAAAAAACATGAAACCACCACAGAGGGCAGAGGTGGGATTACACAGAAGGAACAGAGCATTTCAAAATGACAGGACCACACCAGTTTCTGCAAGAGCCCCACATCACTCTATGGTAAGTAATAAAGAACCCAAGATTAGTTAGGGAAAAAACCAAAATACGACAAATGTTAGTTCTGTGAAGAGATACAAGTCTCAGGAAGCATAAACCCTAACCTTTTTCTGATAAATCTGAGGCAGAAAAAGAAAGCTGATAGAAGTACAAGAAAACAAAGCTCCCTTTTGAGTTCATCTCCACCCACAACTCGGCACTTATACAAAATTGGAAGATTTTAAACTTCAGTAAATCCAGGGAGGAGACACTCAAAGGTGAACAATAAAAGACTTTATCTTCCAGTTCCTGCCTAGGTCAACAATCCCTCGATTCCCTATATAAAGCACAAATACAAGATGGGGAAAAAAAAATACATCACTCCCATTAAAAGAGAGGTTCAAAACACCAAAGGGCACAACTCTGATGTTGTAAGTTGAGCAAGACATAATAAAAAAAATAAAGGGGAGGGTTTTTTTCAAAGGAAAAGAGACAAGAAAGCTAACTAAAGCTAACTAAAGATTACATTGGAAAACCTGAAACATTTGGAAAATTTTAGATGAAAAGCTCATCCACAACTGCAAGTGATCTACCCTAAGCTTGCCTTTTGCACCCTACTGAGATAACTTTTCCACCCAAAGATTCTGTTTCTTAGATAAATCTTTAAAAATGTGGGGGGTGTTTGTCCATTTTCAATGGGAATGCAAGATTTCAGCTCACGTTGTTCTTAAACTGAACCAAATGACCCATGAATCATTCAAGTAAGCATATGAGGGCATACTCTTAAAACAAGCACTTTTCTTCTGGTTTTACTTATGACTCGGTTTGTTCAAGAAGATGCAGAAATAACCGCAGGTTTTAGCTATTCCGAGTTCTCACAGGTAGAGTCAACAAAAGTTTAAGCAAACACATCACACATCTCTCCGCAGCATTTACTGTAGAACACACATTTTAAAAAAGACTGATCTTCATGTTAATAAAACTTACAACATCCTGTTCTTACCAACACCAGATTTTTACAAGTATTTGCTAACACTTGAATTGGTCTCTTGCATCCTCCCCTAAGGAGGGCAGACCAAAGCAGAGGTACAGGCATCCCTGTGAGGCTACACCAACGTATGTTTTCCTTCCCTACTCAAGGAAGGATCATTACCTGCAACTCAGAGTAATGAACAAATAAAAACAAATTATCTGCTTGTATTGGAAGGTAACAGAGACATTCAGTTCAGAGAATAAAAAGTTACCCTTATCATTTTTCCCTGTCTTTTTAATTTGACAAGCCTGTATGGGAACAAACACACAATTTGCTGTAGGACTAATCACAATCACCTAAATATTGGCAAGAATATAGTATCATTTAAGAAACTAACAAAAATATCCAAATTAGTTCCTCTTTATCAAAGTATATGAAATTTTCCTTTCCCCGAGAAACACTGCTACCTTCTCTGTCCTCACGGATTTCCTTCCTCCTTTTTCCCCGCTCCTTGTCCCTGCTCTATTTTCTTACCCTTGGAATGCCTTCTCTGATTTCAGATCCACCTTTTTTGGGGAGTAGCTTTCCAAAAGCCTTCCCTAACTGCCCTGTATTTGACCTGCCATCTTATGTTTATCCTTTGAAAACAGACTAACTACCTCTCGGGTCTCAGACTGCATCCTGGAAATCCCCAAAGATGTCTAGTCTTATCACCACCTCAACAACTAGAAACAAGTCCCGCATCTCACCTGCACCCAAAAGTTGTCTGTAACAATGTAGTGATGCCCACGCAGAAGAAAATGGTCCCAATCAACTGGCTGGTAGCCCACTGGTCAAATCCAACACACATGGCATCAGCTAGCAAAAACGGCACTGCTATAGTTCCACTGAAACATGTCAAGTAATGCTGTGAAGAGAAAAATGGTTTGTTAATACTGCAGCCAATATTCATACGTAAATAAATTCATGACCATCTTTTCTTTCGCATTGGGTATTTTTGCTTTTGAATTATCCACCAAAGTTCTCACTTCCTGATCTTTAGCATTTCTTCAATTATTTTCTTTCCGTATCGAGCTACCACTAGCCTGTTGCTAACGATCACTACTTCTGTAGGATAAACTAGGTTATTTAAATAGCTACATGGCTACTGTTCTTGATGAGACTCAGAAAAGAAGATAAATAACTCCATTCACTTTCAACCATGTGAAAAACCATTAGCTTACAAATGAACTTAGAGCACACACAAACTAGGATGCAAATAAGCTCCCAAAAACCAGAAACTAGGTAGTCATTAATTCCTTTTCAATCCAAATATATTAAGCAAACAAACAAACAAGAGTCACCATATTCAACAATGCAAGTAAAAATATCATCCCTACAGAACTGCCTGTCCTTGAGGAAAGGCAGAAACAAAAAGGATGCTTTGGAATGTATTTGTTTGGAGATCTCAACATACTTTACAGATATTAACAAATTCCCAGCATTCCTGTGGGACAGATATTATTACCATTTGAGAAAGAAAGGAGATGAAACGAGCTGTTCTGCTTCACACACGTGAGCGGCTGAGCTGGTAGCAGGGTCCAGCTCAGCACTACAGTCTTGCTCGTTAAGTCCACGCTGTCACTCCAAGGAGTGCAGAATTTGCCTGCCCTGCTTACTTGCGAGCCTACAGGTCCAGGACAACGCTATCAAGCTTGCACAACTGAAATGACTACAGCTTTAATATTCAAGATTTCAGGACTAAACCATTCTCTCTCCATCTTTTGGCACCATCCAGAGGTGAAAAGGTCACTTTCTGAAGCTTACTACTTATCATTTGCTCACTTATTTACTAACAGCAGCTTAGAAAACTAAATATTTAAGTGAATCTCACAAATACATATGCCAGCAAACAATAATATACATCATTACCAACACAGTAAGCATGTGATCAACTTCAGAAGAAACTATCTTAACACTTTCTTCAACATGTGAGAGCGTGGGAAGAATAAAATTATCACATACACAAATGCAGTGAACTACACAGAAAATACTAAATAAGCTTTAGTTACAGAGGAAAAAATACAGCTGTTTTGAAACACACCTGTAAGCCCAAAAATATGCAGAGATACCAAGGAGGAACGTCTTCAATAGTGTAAATCATGTCAGTTCTCTGTGCGTCTAAACTGCCACTGCTGTCCAGCGTCTCTGCCAACGAGCTCTATTTTGATAGGGAGGGTAAAAAAGCAGGGGAGGACACAATGACAACAGCAGGTTACTGTTACATATGAATAAATCGAACTTGAACTATCAGGCAATTCCCAGGTACTCCAAGGCTGGTATAATACTCCCAAGCAATGCTGATACGCTATATTTTTAAAGCCTTTTACCTCTGATGATGAGCACATCTCCAGCTGTAGCTACCGAACTGGTACTGAACACATTCACTTCTATAAGTCATTCCCTGCTTATTTATAGTAACACAACAATTGTTCGTTTATGATATAATAGATCTCGCAGCCATAAGGTGCCCAAAAATGGGATTATCGTGGCAGAATTGTTTATTAAAAAAATAGAGAAAAAAGAGAAATAAAAAAGGAAGAATTGGAACTAAGTAGAAGAGTCAATAATGGCTATTTTCAAAGCAGAACGGCTATCTTTGCATAAGAGACCAAAATCCCAGGCTAGAAAGTTCCTCATTATGGTAATTGCTTCCCCACTTAATTCTTACTCAATTTCAGTCTTGGTTAATGTTTTTTACCCACAAGATGTATTATTTTTGCCTCCATCTCATATTCAAGCAGTCAAGAAAAACGCTGATCATTATAACTGAATACATCCACAGCCGATTTACATTAGTCAAGTGGATTTCCTCCAAACCTACAGCAATTTAAGCAAGACCACATTCTGGCCTACCATGTGCCCAAATCCACAGAGAGCTAACAGACAAATGACCACATATACACACGCATCAAAATCCCTGCAGATTTTCCACTAAAATAATATTCAGCTCAATCATTTCTTCTTTACAACTAAGTGGAATCGTTTCGTTCAAACGCTCTGGTTTTGAAATTCCTGGGAACAAAACCATGATGCTCCAAAGCCCAAATACCAACAACAAAAGCAGGAGGAAGTATCAGATTTTATCATTTCAGCTCAACTAACCAAAAAAATACCTTACATAACTACTGTTCTGACCTAATCCACACTAGAACACAACAAGCTCACGTGAAGTAGCCTTACACAAAGACCAGGAACTTTGCCAGACTCATGACTTTGGCTCAAAGAGTCTTTACTTCTTCAAAAATCACAACGCATTCACAGATTATGCTTAGATAATCTCCATTTGGTTTATCGTGTACAAGGTCAGGGAAGCCAAACTGACCCATGGTATTTCCCTCTTGCCTCAGATTTCTGTTGGAACAACAAACGCCACCGGGTTAATTCAAATTCGGGGAGTGTAAATGATCCCACCACTATGGAAAAGTCTAGGGTATTACAGTGGAAAAGCAAAATATAGAAACACTAATTTCAGAAAATGTTTTTAAACAACGTTAAGCACTGAGCAATCTGCTCACCAGGGTTAGTTTAAATAAGGTACAGATCCTAAGCAGAGGAATAAGGGAAACTGTTCACTGCACAACTCATCTTGTCAATTTGCAGCACCAATGTAATTTTTTCCATTGACTGAAAAATGAAAGATCACTCTCCTGACCTGATTCCCTAAAAAAACAACAAATGAAAAAAATCAGGAACTTGAGTTTTAGAGTTTTACCTCATACTGGAAGGAGAGCACTGAGCGGCAGTAAACCTGTACACACCTTGTCTCTAACTGGAACTTAGGAAAAAACATGTATATCCTTCATGTCAATGCAATTATGTGCAGATCCAAGGCAGGGCACGAAGTGGCTGACCCACAAAGACAGGCAGAAGGAGAAAGACTCAACAGTCAAGGTTTGAGTCTTTGATTTCCTCTAAGAACCAGAGGTTTCTTCTAAGAACTTTCGCAGGAAAACAAAGATTCACCCAGACAAGCTCCTGGGACACTTTCCGTTGTTATAAAGCAGTTTTGTTAATTTTTCCCTGGAGACTATACAAATGCGCACATACCCATGTATATTAAAAATTATGTGTGTGTATGGTTGCCTCACCTCTACTCTATTTCACTGCAACATACGCTCCACCCAAGAACGCTGCTCACCAGTGAAACTGCCTCTTTATTCAATGTTTTGACTAAGAGGTCATTATACATTTTCAGAGAGGCAGAGGTCTTGAAGGAAGTGTAAGAATGGTTACAACATCTGCTCATGAAGTAGGAAGAGAGATCAGCAAAAATTAATTGTTTGCTTCATCAATCACGTCAATGTTGGCTTCCTGAAGCCACACAAATAGCAGCACAGATTTAGAAGAACAAACTGTGGACAGTTCCCCATCTGACTGCAGTGTGAAAAGCTAAAACACCTATCACCATGCACTGAGCAACCTGCATTACTCCTTCCAAGGACAGACAGAAATGAGGTTTTCAAAGTTCATGATGTTCCCATGCAGGATACCAAGTTCTCTAAAAGTCCAGTAAGTGATTTGTGCAGATTAGTGACTCTGTTTTGGCTCCTGCCTTTTGAAAGCCCATCTTTTGGCCTCTTTTCTACCTTTTCTAACTTTGCCAGACCAATATCCAGTAGCACCTAACTGTTCCACTTAGTGCCAAACACTAATTTTTCCGCATAGCACTGAGAAATACAGGATACTCCTCATTCCTTCCAAAAGCCAGACTTATTCTACTTTGGAAGATGATCCTTTCACCTTGATCAAACCTTTAGCAGACAAAGACCAAACAATGAAGAATTTGAGAACTAGGGTGAGGTCTGGCTATCCTGGTGAGAAGTCACTGGGTAGTCACTGGCCCTTTCATATCTCAAGCGTGTGCCTGCTGGTTTAATATACTGAGCGTGTGCTGGTGCTTGCCAAGTATGCCATAGTGTGCTGTAGGGAACTGCTTGGAACGAACTAAACCTTTCTGAACGAGATACCAATCAGTTACTGATTTTTTTTTTTTTTATTTTTAATTGGTCAAAGGTGAGACAACACAAAAATAAAAAAAGGCACAGAATAAGTATAAACAGGGGGAAAAAAATGAGACAAAGGTGGAGCAAAAATGTTGGGGGGGACATACACACACAACAACAAACCCACCCCAAAATCCAAAGAAGCAAACACAAACAACAGTGCAAGACAAAGGCTCTGTTATCAAGTACTAGTGGGAAGGACCAAAAGAAAAAAAAACTGATTAACTGTGGGGAACAAGGCCTTTAGACAATACCTAAATAAAGAGCCAGCAACATGTTCAAATTAATTCTATTAAGCAATAAGCAACATAGCATTGTTTATTTTACAGGGATGCAGCAATACAGTTATTTCTCACCTGGGTTACCAGTTTATTGTTTCAGCTAACAAATACTGCAAGACCATGTAATCATTGGGCATCCTCCAGCAGTTAAGTACATTACAGTTTTCTTTGTTAAGGACTTTTTAGTCAAGGTCTTTCATTTGCTTTTTTGGTGAATGATCTCTCAAGAGGAATGGAAAGACAAGAACAAACAAGCTTCATACACACACTTATTTTAAGCCAAAAGCAGGAGGTTTGCCCGGATTACCAGAAATACTAGCCTCAAATACTATCTTAATACATGAGGCTGTTAATTGCTACAGTCCCTGCTTTCACTGTTCATTCGCTGTAAGCCACAGCAAAGCTTTACCTCAAGCAGATTTGGTTAATTAAAAGCTCATGGTCTCTTTAAGGTGAATTATCATCCATCATTTACAGTTCTGATCACATGGATCAAGTGGAAGGGAGAAAAATACACATTTGGTAAAAACAGGCCATGAAGACATGCTTTAACGTCTAGAGATCGTTTATCTTAGTTGCACAATTTCATCCTAACACCTTTTGCTCAAGGTTTTTATCAGATTGTCTCTTTCCACGCTAGTCTGAGCGTGCTCCAAAAAACAGCCATCACAGCCATATGCATGTCAGCAGCTGCAAAAATTTGTCCATTAAAATATCAGCATGATCAAGATGGTAGTAGAGATGTATCCGAGACATACAGGTAGACTATCTGTATGACACAGAGTATACGAAAGCGCATCATGGCATTCACAACATTCTTGTAAAACCTAACACTAAGAGACCTCTGTCAGAATCACCCGTTTAGGGTATACTTTAAATCTGAATTTCAGAACTGAATTTTGATGTCCAAAGTTAGAAAACCTTAATCACACCCTTTGATATCATCCCTGTCCCAACAGAAGTTACAGCCTCAAAGAAATGAGTATCATGATGCTCTTGCTTGGAATCAAGAAAGTTTTGTTCTTGTTTCAATTAGAACATTTGAAAAATTTGGTCAAATTGAGGCTTTTCAGAGCTAAGGCTTAACCACAAAGCCAATTAGATATAAACATTTCAGAAAAAGGTACTGTTCAGATTTACTGTAATCCTCTTCCTTATTTTAAACAAAAGCTCAGATACACACCATCTCTGCTTGCAAGATTATTATTGAACAGGCTTGGGGAATGACAGAATTGAGAAAAAAAGCTGGAAAAATCACAACCAAATTGGTCTCCTTTGAGGTCTCAACAGGGTCTTCCTGCATAGCTAAGAAGATACAATCAATCATTATCCTAAGGAAAAATGTACAAGGGTTTTTATGAATGACCTGAAATTAATTCATAAAGCTGTCACTCAATAATAATAAGCAGCCCTCTACTTGGAAAAAGGACTAGAAAAATTATGTTTCTGAGGTTGGAGCTTGGAAGAAATTGGGAAAGAGAATGGAAAAGATCCCATTTTTGAAGGTGCTCGACACCACCAGTCACTTGACTGAATGCAGAAAAAGTTACAAGCTTAAGAACAGAACAGAATGACCTTATCAGGGAAACCATGCAAAAGGTCAATGGAAATTAAAAAATTGCATATTATGAATTTTGGTGCCAGGTCAAAGTTCATTAGCTGTGTCTAACATTTGCTGAGTCATTCCCCATGTTCTGCAACCAAAATGTGTGACCAGAAGAGTCATGAGGACAGAACTCTCCCAAGCCCAATCTGGATCTGCAAGTCAGCATGTTTGATTAGAGAGAGAAAAATCTCTCGGCCAAGTAAAACTACCGTGCACAAGTAACAGAACTGAAAAAGCCAGAATTACTTCTCACCTAGAAGGAAACCACTACATACCTTTTCTGCTATGCCATTTTCTGTAGTATAGATGGCCATCAACTCTGTATCTTCTGTATCCTGATCACCGCTGGATGTTGCTCCACCATTTATCACGACCTTAAAAACAAAACAAAAAAAGAAACACAAGGTCTTAAAATAAACATTTTCTCTGTAATCACACCTGATATCACTCAGTTTTCTCCCTTGGTACTTGACATATGCCTTTGACATTCTGTCAGAAAACATTACAAGCATGGCAAGCAATCATCTCTATGACAGCATGTCTAGGAATATACAGAAACTCGAAAGACATCACATACAGCTCCTCAAAGCCTGGACAGTGTCAGCTGAGGGTGGGAGGGAAACAAACAGCAGATTGATGGAAAGAGTTCTTAAGACGCAGACACGTACAACAGAACGATGCAGCTGAAAATCTGAATAAGTAAAAGACGACAAGCAAATGTTTCTTCGCTGTCACCTGCTACTCTTGGTCAAGCAACTCAGACACAGGAGGGACTGGTGCATTCTGCAGTAGGACAATTAATGGTTCTACTCATGAACTGCCTGGGGTATTGCACGACCTGTAAACAGCACTGCTTTGGAGCACAGACACGAAGAAACTACAGACATCATCATTGGCCATGTTTTATATATAAACAGTAACAAGTGGCAAAAGGTGTTTTACTACTTGTGGAAATAAAGGTTTTGTACCACATGTTTAGAACAAAGCATTATTAACTGATTCACATTGAGCTTAACTACGCGGTGCCTGAATATGTTACTTACAGGCAGGGTGAAAAAGGTGGGATGTTTAGATTCATCCTCGTATTTGCCTTCTGTTGAGGCTCCTGCCTCCACTGATTTCGAAGTGGTATTCTTACCAATCCCCATCGTGTCCAGAATGTCAAGGACTTGCATACAGGACCCAAGCGGATGCTTCTGGGATGGCAGGTCAAATACTATGGACAATTTCTTATTTAAGCAGCAGCACCTCCAGGAATCACAAAAGTGCTCAGTAATCCAGCTGGGACATTAGGGTTGCTTTTTTACGTATCGTTAGCATCAATGGCACCTAGAATTGAAGAGAGAAATTAATTTTTTCTTGATTGCCTAAGATATATGTACAAACAGACATGCCCTGCAGCCTGAGTTCCCTTTCACGCTCATGACTCACTATATCTTTCCTTTTTGATTTGACAATTAGCAGATTACCATTTAAAGATAAAGCTGACCGTGTTTTAAATTCCTTCAGGATGGGAATACTGTGATTATTCTTTCATTTTTCTCTTCTGGTGTTGTAGTAGTATATTGAAACCTTGGTCTCGTTTCAATTTCACAGTCATTTCCATAGAACTTTTTGGGAACAAAGTACCCCTGTACTCTAGCTATGCAGCGATGTAGAACAGCTTGCTAATGAACATCCATTGCAAACAATACTTGTGCTTCTTCAAAATAGCGTAAATTTGTAGACCTACTCACAAGCTCACCTCTGTATAACTAAATCCTTCCTTTTAAAACCACCTATTTTTAAATAAAAAGCATGCAAGAAGCTTAGGTTAGATGGACAGTGAAGCACACCTGACTTTCAGTGAGCCTATTTCAGACAGAGAGAAATCCTTTCTTTCTGCTGAACACCCTTACCCCAAATTATCCCAGCTGCGTGAGGGACATTTAAAGTAATCTGCCTGATGATGTTGAAGCAACTGCTTTGGGATAAAACTGTGCATTTTAATTAGTATCGCTACTATTTTGGCACAGGAACAGGAAAGATCGTACAGCTTACTGGTCCTCTTCTGTTTTCCCAGATGGGTCACTGCAGTACAGTTTTCCCACATTTACTCCTTAAATGATACCTGCCAGTTCATGGTCACCCACACTTTTGCCATTTCCAAGACTAAGAAACATGAATTAACAGATTTGAATCTCAACTTCCCACAGGACAGCACAGAAAATTCTGCAGCAAACTAAGTTTTGCAACCTGTGGGTACCGAGCTTCGAAAAAGAAAGTGCAGCTGCAGTCAGCTACAGATGAAACAAGCTAAGCTACAGAAGAAAGTACACTATAGAACCTGAAAAATGGCCGTTTTAAAATCTTATCAAGTGGTATTTTCTGCAAAGCCAGTAACACATTCAAGCAGCAAAATCCACTACACACTGGCATTACTTCAAAAGCAAGTTAATGACATTTTCAACTTAATTGCTAGAGGTGGAAACGCAGCTAAGGGACATTCAAAAAACACAGTTATGTGTGTATTAGAAAGCAAGAAAGTAGCGTTTGGGTTTTGTCTTAAGCCTCCCTTCCAAAATGCTGCTCAGTAAAACCCCAGCAGCTTGAATGTCTACTGTAATTGCAATAGTAATGAAACTTGACAGAGACCCTTCTGCTAGGGGCAACTTAGGACTGTTTGAAAAATTACCGAGTACTAATATTTTAGAACCTCTTAATAGCTGTTAATTGCCCATTTGCTAGAAAGTTCTGGTTACTTGAGATGAAAGGGATAAAAATCTTTCGAAGTGATGCAACTTTCCAAGAAGGAAAATATACATACATAAGAAATACTACTTGGGCACTGAGATACCCTTGAAGCACTCCTAATTAAATCAAAATGGAATGGAAAGTAGTGCCTTCAAATAAGGGTTTAAGACTTGTTTCTTGAAGTAAATATTAAAACAGCATAATTAATTATTTCTCACTTAGATTTAAGACTGAAGGAGAAGACTAGGTTCAGTACTCACCATCACGTCCCTCTGAAAAAAAGGCATTCCCATTTTTGTAATAACCACAGACCTCCCCTTCAAAAGTGCAACTCTCCAGATACGAACGGCAACTTTAAATTAGTTTGTCTGCTTCTGAGTTTGTGCAGAGACAACTGGCGATGCCTTCTCAAATCTCTACAGGAACATTTGTCTCAAAGCTGCCTATGCAGGTCTGAGAGGTGACATGAACAGGTCAGAGAGGAGATACAGTACAGATACTAGTTACAGGTTTGGGGGCAGTGCGGGCGTCTGGGGTGGGGTTTTTTTGGAGGGGTTTTGTTTGCTTTTACTGTAGAGGCATGATGGATTTTTTTCAAGCATACAAGAGAAAAAGAACATAATTGAATTTGTCTTTTTCTGTCAACATAGACATATTTTATTCTCCAAGAAAATCAGTGATGGAGACAGGCATAGTTTAGTCTGGCAGCTTTATCATTTCAGATTGGAAAGGAAAAGGGAAAGGGCAGAATTACACCTCCCTAACAAATGCAGCCGTGCCAATAAAACGCCATTGTAAGAGCTACACCAGCAGGAAACTTGCCATTCAGGAGATCTGGTTTAAGGTATGCTGATACGATAAGCTTCTTAGTTAGCATTAACCAGCATCTCCACTGATGCAAAAGAAAAGACCATACAATCCTATTTTACTTCGCACTGCAAAACAGTAAGACTGCTATCTTCTCAAAGAAGATGTGATCATTCCTCAGGAATTGTTCTTGAGAATTACATCAGGAGAGCAGGCAAATAAACTGTGCCTTGTATTAGTTCTCGAGAGCTGAAACACAATAGCCAGAACGATAGTGTTTGGATGAAGGTTCCCAGATGATGACGAACAAGCAACTCCAAATTAACAGGCAAAACCAGCCTCATCTGCTGCTTTTCCTAGGGAGGGAGTGTGTGTTTGCGTACACACATATACATGCAGATAAACAGTAGACATACGTGTGTCAGGGGGGTGGTCCAAGGGAAATGAGGAGAACAAATTTCCAAACTCTTCCTGCTTCTACTCAGCAACTGAACTTGCACTTAAAGGCACGGATGTTAATAAGAGATTTTCAGATTACTTTTATTCTGCAATCAGAAGCATCAAATTGAAATAGAAAACTTTAGGCAGCAGGAGATCAGGTTATCTGAAAGATATCATTCTTCTTTATCAGACCTCTTATCCCACCAACTGAGCACAGCTAAACAAGACGACTCAGACATTTTATAGCCCTCTGTAAAAAATCTAACTATCAGAAGCTGAAAAGTCATATAAAAAAAGATAGATCTCATTCAACATCAGCTAGGTACACACAATACAATGAACTACCTGCCACCTTGGAGCAACTGGAAAGGCTAGAAGTGAAATTTCCACCGGGACACTGATTAACATTCACCTCTTTCTACACCATATTATCTTCAGTGCTCATATATGATGAGCCCTGGAAGGCCAGAAGCTGACATGGGTTTACAATGCTTTAGATAAGACTAGTATCTAGACAAATAGCTTACTGCAGGGGTGTAGTCCAGGTGCAAGTTCACAAGAGGAAAACCCTCCTAGCTGGGGAAAGGCTACTTCGCCATGCTTGCCTCTGACACACAAATCTTCTTCCATCAGGACAGGGCACAAAGCTATGAGACTGTCAGGTTTGACACAACCCGGTAGTTCTTACACTTTGCATTTTCATGACTACCAATACCACATTTTCTATTTTACCAAGGGAGCTCCCATTTTGTTTAAACAAGTTACAATGCATTTCAAAGGTCACTGAAAGAAAAAAAGACAAAAACCATCAGAGATGGAGATGTACAATGCAAGACTGTAATCAAATGTCCTTTTCTTTTTCTTCCTGCAAGTTTTACTCTGGAACCCCTACCACAAATAAAAACATTCACTGCAGCAAACAACAAAGGCTTTCCTAGTGAGGAATCTGCCCATATACCAAGACAAGCTGCACGAAAAGTTTCTGTTTCACAAGATACCAAATGAAATGCAAGTCTGTCTAAAAAATAATTTGAAAACTCATCTCTTGCTAGATTCAAGAGTTAACTTTGGCAGGACAGAAGATACAGATATACATAAAAAGCTTATTAACATGGAAAGGAAAAACGGACCATGAATCCATTAAAGGAGGAGGCAATTGTAATATACTCCCTTGCATGCATTATCTTCTCTAAAAGTAGCATTATTTGATACAGTTTTTGGCTGAATCACAGTAAGAATGTTCCCTACTATTTCGTATTAGTCTGAGAATACCCAGTAACAACTACAGAAAAAAAAAAAAAAAAAAAAAAAAAAAAAAAAAGAAAGAAAAAGAAAAATCAAATTTGCTGTGATGGTATTTATCTCTACGGTGCAATGTTTAAGGGCCTTTAACATGTGAATCCAGAGCTTGGCAAAGTAAAGATCAGGGAAAACAAAACCAATCTGACCTCCAGACTACAACATGCTTGGGGCAACAGGGTGTTGGGGCTCTTCTGTTTGTTTGTTTCTTTTTTTAAACATCCATTAGAAGAGTCAACAATCTGTCAAGTGCTGTCGGACTGGCAGCACCTGAACACAGCATTGCTTCCCAGTTCTGGATATATTGTCAACACTATAAAGCTCATCGCCCCACATTTGCAATAAGCAGAGCTAGAGGTTAAGCCCTTGGAAGCAGCTTAGTCTGGACATCAGGTTCCCCCACGACTGTCATGATGACTTTCAACTCTGAAAACTACTGTTTTTCCAAAGTGTAAGAATGATGCAGGTTTCTTCCTCCAGAAGACAGAAGCAACTCTACGTATTTCCTTATTTGCCAAACTCAAAACAAAAACTTTCTAAAACCATGAGGGTCTTTCCAAATTCCAACTGGATCTCCTATTTCTATCAACTGAGCCAGGCCCACCATACAGAGATATTAGCCAAAACACTTTAGACTTTCCACATTGATCTATGCAGCAGTTTTGAGAGGGCAGGAGACAGTCGACCCAGCATAAAGCTCAGCAGATAAAACTGAGCAATGGGCACAAAGTTAACACAACTTCAGCGGCCTGATTTAGTGCTTTGCATGATGGGGCTGCAGCATTTTAGAACTGGTACCAGGTCCCCTAAAACCACAGCCACAGCCAGAAGCTGCTGGACATTCACAGATGTTTTACCACTCTACAAAGACAAACGGAAATCGGGTACCTTATAGTTGTGGTTTGCTGTACTGCCTTCCCTCAAGCACTAAGTTCTGCTGGAGGTCTAGGTCAGAAGTAAACCACCTGGTGAAAAAGTTAAAAGGAGAATCCTAGCTAGTCTGAAAGGTAAGTATGTTCCCTTCCATCTCTTAGCACAGCAGAAGTATCACACAGAATTAACTAGTTAATCAATACCTGTGGTCCTCTGCTCTCCACCTCAACCGTGGAAAATCAGGAACAGACCTACATTCGGTGGCCCTACACTGCTGTGCAAGGGAAATATTCGTCAAGGAAGCACAACAGGCATGGTTCTAACACAAGCAGGCGATGAAACAGCACATTCTTTAGAGCATACTGATGGAAAAGCTCCCAGAAGCTCTAATGTAGGTATGCCACCTGGTAAGCACATGTCGCACTGCCCCAAGGAAGGAGTGATGTCAGATCCAACCCAGGACCTTTTTGGCTTTTACAGATAGCTGAAGAGCCAAGAGAGCTCAGTCTGTTGCATACACTAAGGAGATTAGAATCAAATTAAGGTGACAGCTTAACTACAGTCTTCAATTTATTATTTGTAATTAGCTGTCAGATTCACGTGAATAACAACAACTTTCTCCTGCAAGCAGAGATGACGCTCAGCCAGAAGTTGTCCAACCTTACATCAGCAGAGGTTAGCTTCACCTAAATTTTAAATAAATTCAAAACACTTGAGGTGAATAACCTGAACAGCAGCAGTACATCTGGAGTTCCATCACCTTCAAGGGAAGTTTCAAGTATTTGGCATCTGTGCAACTCAGCCACATGACGCGTTTAAACACAAATCAAAGCATCCTCTACGTCTGAGATTATATTTTTGGCAATAGACACACAACAGAGATGTGGAAAGGGGCTGGGACTCCCTGCACATCAGGATATTTTATTGTTAGAATGTACCAAGTCTGAGCAGAAGCTAAAACCATTTTTAAAATCCACTTCATTTACTCAGTATCCAATACTGTGAGCACTGCAGAGCTGTTTCTGGAAAGGGCACGCTGTAGACTGCGACTAAAGGTAAATTCTCAGTTCCTGTAGCATCGCACAGCTATGAAGACTTTAAGCCAGTAATAAACGCATGACATTTACTTTGTTTAGTTTAAAAAAGAGCATTTAGGCCAAGCAGCTAATACTACTCTACAGCAGTGGGGACAATTTAAAGAGAAACGGTATGCTGCAGGGCAGAGCTGCTTACAGTTTGGTTGCCAGTCGACGTTCACCAAGAGACACAGAAGAGGAGGTCAGGCAGACACACAGCTCAGATTGGCATGAGAGTATCCAGGGAGATGTGGATGGCTGCAGAAGCCAGCACGATGGATGCCAAGAGATCAGGGAAGTTTTGAAAGAAACTCCTTCACTGAAACGCCGTACCAAACTGATCAGGGAAACAGGAGTGCTTCTGCACTTTCAAGACCAGCGACGCAGACAATTAAGGAATTTTGCATAGGCTCCAATTAGACAAGTTTACTTACAGGGTACAGCTATCCCTGGCCAGACACACAATTCAACACAAAAGCAAGGCAATTCCCAGTTAATTATGGAACAGCAGCTTTCTCCAGATTGCTATCGGCTCCAGTTACGCCCATCACACAAAATTTCTGTACTGATTTTGTGCCATTAAGGTATTAAAAAACAAAGGCACCCCTTCCTGTCATTAGACACACCTTGTCTTCTGTGCATCAGATGGGAGCTACAGGTACTGCGGTTTGTATTTATACACATCCTCACTTTCAAAAGCTCCTAGTTATGCTGGTTTTAATACTAGAAGAACCTTAGAACAAGATTCCTCCTTTCACTCTCCAGCCTCCCTGCCATAGCTGTTCGCATCTCCTATTTAACAGCATAAATACAGTAAGCCTGAGAAACTTGTTTCTGAGAAATTGTTAAAAATGAAACAATACATTACCAAGGGTTTTTAAAATATTAATGACCAAATTACAAGCGATCAAAAGAGCAGCAACTTTGCTAGTCAAAGTTGTCCAAAAAGTTGCTTGATGTCTCCCTACAAAACAAAAAGGTCCTCCCCATGCCAAAGAATTCAACAAGTATCTCATCAGTGAGGCTAATAAAGCCCAACAAGTACTTAACATGATGCAATCAACGTACTGTCTGCAGACCCACAACCACAAGTGCAATTGCTTCACAGTGCTGGCCACCAGTATTACATCTCCAGATTGGTACTTAGATATGGTGCCTGCAAGGTCCTCTACCCCACAATCTGCTCCAGATACGTAGGTGTGCCCAAAGGGCGTTTTTTCAACCTCCCAGGGGATTTTGACCATCTTACAGATGTGAAAAAAGCTGCACAGCACCCACGCTTAATCTTCTGTTGCTACATGTAAAAACCATCTTCCCGCTTTAGTCTTAAGTAGAGCTTTTCCTCGGGCTATTTTGAAACTGAGCCTCTTTGGTCCGAAAAATACTTGTGATTTGCCTTTACCAGGCACCTCTTGCACTCAGAGTTCCTCCCCGTGAAATGAAATTGCACTGAAATGCTACCATGTCCTTGAACGCTACAGTGAAGATTTTTCTCCTCCACTCAAGAGCAACCTACATCCACACTTAAAAAATAAAAGTCTATTTCAAATTCCTAATGAAACACTACACAAAACGACATCATTTTCCTTTACCTGCAGTAGAAACAGACAAAGTACTGTTAAATATGCCCAAAGTTCCTAACATTTAGGTTTTAAAAAATAAGAGTTGACAGGCACTTTAAGAAGTTTCAGTCCTGAGTTAAGTTTCTCACTTCACTTCAAAGTACATCTTCAAAGTGCAAACATATTCTTTCTTTGTAGGCACTAATGAATTTTTAAGTAGTTGGTATTTTGACTGCCATCCAGAATACCATGTCTTAACAACTGACCAACATTATTAGGGCATGTCTACACAAAGACACACAGGAAAGTTATGCCAAGCGCTCAAACCCTCCGTTGATTTAAAGCACATTAGCTAAATCCCATTAACTTCCTGTGTGAATGAGCTTGTTGAGAGGAGGACTTAAATCCAACTGAATGAGATGTTTAACAAAGGATTTCACAGCTTTCAGAAACTACGTGTTTGTTTACTCAAATTATTAAATAAGAGCTTCTTTAGGCTGTGATTCTAAACAAAAATATCTGAAATATGAGTATTTCCAGCAAGTTTAGGTAAACCTGAAGGTACGTTTGGTCAAAACCAGTATTGGCTGAGCCGTTCCTCACCCATCTTTCACCCCCTTACTCTCTCATTTTATTGTTCCAATAGGCAACATTTTGACAAATTTCTGGGCAGCGTGTGCGTCACCCTTCACAGGAGATCCCATCAACGTGTGCGCAATGGTCTGCATTAAGAGTCCTAACGAAAGACTCAGAAGTATACAGAAGAAAGCATAAGATTACATTTTAAAGAAGTGCAAGCAAAATCTATGAGACAACAATATTACAGCTTGACATCAAGTGACTGATATCAAATGACACCTGCAGTGTTCTCTAGATACTAACGACACTCACAATAAATTAAAATGAAATTGCATATCACTGTTTTTATAAAACACATCACTACTTTATAGTCTTACTTGTACCACAGTACACCCCTCTCACTGTTTATGGTACACATTAACTTGACTTATAATAGTACACAGTCTTTACAGTCTCCCTGTGGAGCATTAATAATGTAAGAATTCACATACCTCCACATTATTATAGATATTAATACACAGTTCATTAAGCTCCTTCTCGGCACTCAAAGCAACCTCAGCACACACTGGTTCTTTTCTCAGCTTGCTTTGTACTTCCACTTGGCACTTTGATGAAAGCTACTTTTTTTTT
>NW_009630742.1:0-2038 GCF_000690535.1 Cariama cristata | reverse complement strand
TATGTTTTGCTGGTAGCTTCAACTCCTCCGACAGAGATTCTTCTAAGAATCACCAATGAGTTCTTAGGAATCAGGGCATTGTCATCTATATATTCTGAAAACAACATAAATACAGAAATAAACATTAGTCAATTCATGAAAATGTCTATTTCTATGTAATTGCATAGCACCTCAGAGAATTCCTTTACAGATATAAAAGCAAATTCTTCTATTAATGTCATGTTTTTATCATCTCAACATGCTAACAGTACCTTTCAAGAAATCTTCAGGTTTGATAAATACAAGCAGTGAAATATTTTTTGTTTGTTTAAAATAGTGTGAATGCTAACAGCAAAATGGTCTCAAAGGTCACTAAAGGAGAGTCTGCTAATGCAGGAGGTTCTTTCCTCCTCTAGCTTAAGTTGCTTTTGCTTCTGTTAGGCTACAAACCCAACAGATCTTGGGAGAAAAACAAACCACAGCAAAGTCCCACCTGCAGAAACCAGATTCTAAAGGCTGACTAGCTTGCCCTGCAGCAAAACTGGCACTTAGCTAAAGCATGAAAACTCTGCACCATTGCTTTCACAGCTGTTACCTACAAACGCTTCACCTGTGCTAGTGCTCAGGACTGACAGAACACAGTAGAGAGCCCGCCATCTCCATCTGTTTCTTGGCACTTAATCCATCAACAACCACAATTCCCAGCTGCTCAGTGCTTCACATTGAAACGGAAACAAAACTGGAAGTGCTAGAATTTGGATCAGAGAACATTTGGGGGTTTTTGAGCTTGTTTTCACAAGCAGGGCAGAATCGGCTCAAACTAAAGTGAAGTTACTTATGAAGACAGACTTGAAAAGCCTTTCAAAAACAGTGTGTCTGAAGCTACCCATGCTTTGCCTTGGCACACTCCATCTTGTCTTTTCAAGAGGAGGAAAGCCTTCTGACCTTTTACATGAGGCCCGAACAAAAAAAAACAACTACCTGAGACTCTTTGACTCAGTAAGCTTAAAACACAAAGATCTCTCCATGAGAATGCTTTTTATACTGTACTTACATAAGCCAGATATGACTAAATATCTTAAAGCACCAGCAGCAGCCATTCCCTGTAATCTGCCTACAGTTTTAAATAGTAAAAGCCCTTACCTTTGCAGAGCCAATCAGAACAATGGTCTGAAAACCAAAGATGCTGTCTATCTAGTTCAAGCTCTGTCAGGGCAGTTTTGCTCAGTGATCACATACCAAATAGGAATATTTCACAATGTAGGCTCCATTTTTCAGTATATTATTCCTATGAGCAGGAACGTCTCTTAGACCAAAACATACCTACAAGAAGACATGATTTCAACCTGGAAATGAAGATTTTACTTCAATTTCCAAATGACAGAATTCTTCTTCAGAAAACTGAGAAATCATTTAGCTGAAACGAATTCCTGATCTTCCCCCCCCGCCCCAAAACCGAACAGCAAGCTTCCTCTGGACTCCAGAGGACTTTCAAATTGGGGGAGAAAGGACTAACAATGACGACAACAGAAGCTTTTACAGAAGTCATATCCTGAAACCAACCCCTCGAGCTCTTCTCAGAAGGAAAATCTAACCATTACACAGTCACCTGTCAAGAAAGGGCTGCACTGGGACTTTCTGATGGAGGAGGAGCTCAAACAGTGCTGAGGCCCAGACAAACAACGGGGAGATCATGCCAGCTGCAGTTCTTGAAGCCCAAAGCAGATGTTTCTGCCTGCCGAATGCAGTCATACAGAGTATTCTTTCTGGTCCAGATCACAAACCACTGCATTAAGACTTCAGGGATACACGAGAAGCAACAGTGGCTCCACAAAGAGGCAGGAATTTGCTACGCCTGTGCCGAACTGAGGATTGTGGTAGTTCTGCAGAAGATTACAAGGGACAGCACCTCTCCTCGAAAGAGACCGTACCTATGGGGACAGCAACAAATACATTTGTTCACAAATGACGCAAGCCTGCAGAAATCAGTTTGAACACACACCACAGGCCCATGATGCAAAAAGAGGAATTAAGTCCTCTTTGAGCATTTTGTGACAAT
>NW_009630741.1:78597-79709 GCF_000690535.1 Cariama cristata | reverse complement strand
AAAAAAATCAAAACCCATGACACACCACCACACCAAAACCACAAAACTTGTTCTTCTTTACTGTCACTAGTTTCATGAAAGAAAAAAAAATAAACAAAAATCCCAAGCAAAGCTGCTTCCAAACAGTTGAAAAAAATCCTGTTAATTTTCTTCACCTCACGTCTTCCCCACCAGATAAACGAGGGTATTATCACTGTTTAATACAAGTTTTAATTGAGTACCGTCACTGGTGGGAAGAAAAGTGCGGAACCACTACTTTCCATATCAAACAAAGCAGGTAATTAACAGCTATTCTGGCACAATCCCTTATCACCAAAATACACAACACTGTTAAGTTCTCTCGATGCCAATGCTTTGCTTCAACAAAGGAAAGCTGATGTTTCAGGGTCACATTCACTCCTTTAATACACACGCATAAATTTACTGCTCAGTCAGACACCTATAATTAAACACAAGAAGAATATAATTCTAATATTCAGACAGGCTTGCATACGAGTGGGATATTTCCCCCTGTAAAGATGATTGCCTTTCATTTTTTGGTTTCAAGTAGCTACAGTTCACTTAGTTTTGATTACATAGCAATTAGATATGCAAATACAAGAGATCTAAAAAAATGCTTTTTCAAATGTCAGATTGTAAGCAATCAAGCTTATTCTTTTCTCCTGTACACACAAGCTATTCATTAAATAGCTATTGTCTTAAAAGCATTCCAACAGATTGCATCTATCGGGGTTTTAGAAGCAAGTATGGGAGTGCACATTACCCAGAACATGGCTCATCAGGGAATGAAAACAATCTTACAATTAATTTAATATATACATGACAGTGGTTAACTAAGTTGGAACCAAATACCATATTCTTTGGGCACTCTTCCCACTACTGTTATTATCAATACCTAAGCTCGCTGCATCTTCAAATTAACAGAACCTCACTAGTTCATATATTTAATGATACTGTGTTGGTAATGAATCTCAGAGCTAAAAATGCCGAAGTAATAAAATCATTGATATTCATCATTGTATACTGGAAACATGTTCATATAAAGAAATTCACTATGAAACCACATAGTATAATTTTAGCAGGAATAACCATCTGGACCCACCCCACCCTCC